>NW_027526501.1:300000-443416 GCF_052857255.1 Amblyomma americanum | reverse complement strand
TATTAGAAAAAGTTTTGACGCGTATCACATGGACACTTGTAAAACCGATATGTTTAGATTTAACTCGTTTCGGTCTAAAACAGCTTGTTTCATTGTTTTAGGCACGAATACATGCTTTTCGCGCAGTTATGAGAGAAAAAATATTGATGCGTATCACACGGACACTTGTAAAACCGATGTGTTCATATTTAGCTCGTTTCGGTCTAAAACAGCTTGTTTCGTTCTATTAAGCACGAATACATGCTTATCGCGCCGTTATGAGAAAACGTTTTGATGCGTATCACACTGACACTTGTAAACCGATGTTCAGATTTAGCCTGTTTCGGTCTAAAACAGCTTGTTTCTTTGTTTTAATCACGAATACATGCTTTTCGCGCACTTATGAGAGAAACTTATTGACGCGTAACACTCGGACTCTTGCAAAACCGATGTGTTTAGATCTAGCTTGTTTCGGTCTAAAACAACTTGTGTCGTTGTTCTAAGCACGAATACATGCTTTTCGCGCAGTTATAAGAGAAAAAGTTTTGACGCGTATCACAGGGACACTTGTAAAACCGATGTGTTCATATCTAGATCCTTTTGGTCTAAAACAGCTTGTTTCGTTGTATTAAGCACGAATACATGCTTTTCGCGCAGTTATGAGAGAAATATTTTTGACGCGTATCACACGGTTCCTTGTAAAACCGATGTGTTCATATCTATCTCGTTTTGGTCTAAAACAGCTTGTTTCGTTGTATTAAGCACGAATACATGCTTTTCGCGCAGTTATGAGAGAAAAAGTTTTGACGCGTATCACATGGACACTTGTAATTCCGATGTGTTCATATCTAGCTCGTTTTGGTGTAAAACAGCTTTTTCGTTGTATTAGGCACGAATACATGCTTTTCGCGCAGTTATGAGAAAAAGTTTTGACGCGTATCACATGGACACTTGTAAAACCGATGTGTTCAGATTTAGCTCGTTTCGGTCTAAAACAGCTTCTTTCGTTCTATTAAGCACGAATACATGCTTTTCGCACAGTTATGAGAAAAAGTTTTGACGCGTATCACATGGACACTTGTAAAACCGATGTGTTCAGATTTAGCTCGTTTCGGTCTAAAACAGCTTGCTTCGTTGTTTTAAGCAAAAATACATGCTTTTCGCGCAGTTATGAGAGAAAAAGTTTTGACGCTTATCACACGGACACTTGTAAAACCGGTGTTCATATCTAGCTCATTTTTATCTAAAACAGCTTGTTTTGTTGTATTAAGCACGAATACATGTTTTGCGCGCAGTTTTAAGAGAAAAAGTTTTGACGCGTACCACAGGGACACGTATATCGATGTGTTCAGACTTAGCTCTTTTCGGTGTAAAACAGCTTGTTTCGTTGTATTAAGCACGAATACATGCTTTTCGCAGTTATGAGAAATGTTTTGACGCGTATCGCACGGTCACTTGTAAAACCGACGTGTTCATATCTAGCTCGTTGTGGTCTAAAACAGCTTGTTTTTGTTTCGTTTTATTAAGCACGAATACATGCTTTTCGCGCAGTTAATAGAAAAAGTTTTGACGCGTATCACATGGACACTTGCAAAGCCGATGTGATTAGATCTAGCTCCTTTCGGTCTAAAACAGATTGTTTCGTTGTATTAAGCACGAATACATGCTTTTCGCGCAGTTATAAGAGAAAAAGTTTTGACGCGTATCGCAAGGACACTTGTAAAACCGATATGTTCATATCTAGATCTTTTTGGTCTAAAACAGCTTGTTTCGTTGTATTAAGCACGAATACATGCTTTTCGCGCATTTATGAGAGAAGAAGTTTTGACGCGTATCACATGGACACTTGTAAAACCGATGTGTTCAGATTTAACTCGCTTCGGTCTAAAACAGCTTGTTTCGTCGTTTTAAGCAAGAATACATGCTTTTCGCGCAGTTATGAGAGAAAAAGTTTTGACGCGTATCACACGGACACTTGTAAAACCGCTGCTCATATCTGGCTCACTTCGGTCTAAAACAGCTTGTTTTGTTGTATTAAGCACGAATACATGCTTTTCGCGCAGTTATAAGAGAAAAAGTTTTGACGCGTATCACAGGGACACTTGTAAAACCGATGTGTTCATATCTAGATCCTTTTGGTCTAAAACAGCTTGTTTCGTTGTATTAAGCACGAATACATGCTTTTCGCACAGTTATGAGAGAAAAAGTTTTGACGCGTATCACACGGTCACTTGTAAAACCGATGTGTTCATATCTAGCTCGTTTTGGTCTAAAACAGCTTGTTTCGTTGTATTAAGCACGAATACATGCTTTTCGCGCAGTTATGAGAGAAAAAGTTTTGACGCGTATCACATGGACACTTGTAAAACCGATGTGTTCAGATTTAGCTCGTTTCGGTCTAAAACAGCTTGTTTCGTTCTAATAAGCACGAATACATGCTTTTCGCGCAGTTATGAGAAAATGTTTTGACGCGTATCACATGGACACTTGTAAAACCGATGTGTTCAGATTAAGCTCGTTTCGGTCTAAAACAGCTTGTTTCGTTGTTTTAAACACGAATACATGCTTTTCGCGCAGTTATGAGAAAACGTTTTGACGCGTATCACACTGACACATGTAAACCGATGTGTTTAGAGCTAGCTTGTTTCAGTCTAAAACAGCTTTTTTTCGTTGTTTTAATCACGAATACATGCTTTTCGCGCAGTTATGAGAGAAAAGTTTTGACGCGTATCACTCGGACTCGCAAAACCGATCTGTTTAGATCTAGCTCGTTTCGATCTAAAACAGCTTGTCTCGTTGTATTAAGCACAAATACATGCTTTTCGCGCAGTTATGAGAGGAAACGTTTTGACGCGTATCAGACGGTCACTTGTAAAACCGATATGTTCATATCTAGATCCTTTTGGTCTAAAACAGCTTGTTTCGTTGTATTAAGCACGAATACATGCTTTTCGCGCATTTATGAGACAAGAAGTTTTTACGCGTATCACATGGACACTTGTAAAACCGATGTGTTCAGATTTAGCTCGCTTCGGTCTAAAACAGCTTGTTTCGTCGTTTTAAGCAAGAATACATGCTTTTCGCGCAGTTATGAGAGAAAAAGTTTTGACGCGTATCACACGGACACTTGTAAAACCATTGCTCATATCTGGCTCACTTCGGTCTAAAACAGCTTGTTTTGTTGTATTAAGCACGAATACATGCTTTTCGCGCAGTTATAAGAGAAAAAGTTTTGACGCGTATCACAGGGACACTTGTAAAACAGATGTGTTCATATCTAGCTCGTTTTGGTGTAAAACAGCTTGTTTCGTTGTATTAGGCACGAATACATACTTTTCGTGCAGTTATGAGAGAAAAAACATTGACGCGTATCACACGGACGCTTGTAAAACCGATGTGTTCACATTTAGCTCGTTTCGGTCTAAAACACCTTGTTTCGTTGTATTAAGCACGAATACATGCTTTTCGCGCAGTTATGAGAAAATGTTTTGACGCGTATCACACTGACACTTGTAAACCGATGTTCAGATTTAGCTCGTTTCGTTCTAAAACAGCTTGTTTCTTTGTTTTAATCACGAATACATCCTCTCCGCGCAGTTATGAGAGAAAAACTTTTGACGCGTATCACAGGGACACGTATAACCGATGTGTTCAGATTTAGCTCGTTTCGGTCTAAAACAGCTTGTTTCGTTGTATTAAGCACGAATACATGCTTTTCGCGCAGTTATGAGAGAAAAAGTTTTGACGCGTATCACACGGTCACTTGTAAAACCGATGTGTTCATATCTAGCTCGTTTTGATCTAAAACAGCTTCTTTCGTTGTATTAAGCACGAATGCATGATTTTCGCTCAGTTATGAGAGAAAAAGTTTTGACGCGTATCACACGGACACTTGTAAAACAGGTGTTCATATCTAGCTCATTGTTGTCCAAAACAGCTTGTTTTGTTGTATTAAGCACGAATACGTGCTTTTCGCGCAGTTATGAGAGGAAAAGTTTTGACGCGTATCACACGAACACTTAAAACCGATGTGTTCAGATCTAGCTCGTTTTGGTCTTAAACAGCTTGTTTCGTTGTATTAGGCAAGAATACATGCTTTTCGCGCAGTTATGAGAGAAAAGGTTTTGACGCGTATCACACGGACACTTGTAAAACCGGTGTTCATATCTAGCTCACTTCGGTCTAAAACAGCTTGTTTTGTTGTATTAAGCACGAATACATGCTTTGCGCGCAGTTTTAAGAGAAAACGGTTTTGAGGCGTATCACAGAGACACAAATAACCGATGTGTTCAGATTTAGCTCTTTTCGGTGTAAAACAGCTTGTTTCGTTGTATTAAGCACGTTATGAGAGCACGTAAGCACGTTTTCGCAATTATGAGAGAAAAAGTTTTGACGTGTATCACACGGACACTTGTAAACCGTTGCTCATATCTAGCTCACTTCGTACTAAAACAGCTTGTTTTGTTGTATTAAGCACGAATACATGCTTTTCGCGCAGTTATTAGAAAAAGTTTTGACGCGTATCACATGGACACTTGTAAAATCGATGTGTTCAGATTTAACTCCTTTCGGTCTAAAACAGCTTGTCTCGTTGTTTTAGGTACGAATACACGCTTTTTGCGCAGTTATGAGAGAAAAAATATTGACGCGTATCACACGGACACTTGTAAAACCGATGTGTTCAGATTTAGCTCGTTGCGGTCTAAAACTGCTTGTTTCGTTCTATTAAGCACGAATACATGCTTTTCGCGCAGTTATGAGAAAACGTTTTGATGCGTATCACACTGACACTTGTAAACCGATGTTCAGATTTAGCCTGTTTCGGTCTAAAACAGCTTTTTCTTTGTTTTAATCACGAATACATGCTTTTCGCGCAGTTATAAGAGAAAAAGTTTTGACGCGTATCACAGGGACACTTGTAAAACAGATGTGTTCATATCTAGCTCGTTTTGGTGTAAAACAGCTTGTTTCGTTGTATTAGGCACGAATACATACTTTTCGTGCAGTTATGAGAGAAAAAACATTGACGCGTATCACACGGACGCTTGTAAAACCGATGTGTTCACATTTAGCTCGTTTCGGTCTAAAACACCTTGTTTCGTTGTATTAAGCACGAATACATGCTTTTCGCGCAGTTATGAGAAAATGTTTTGACGCGTATCACACTGACACTTGTAAACCGATGTTCAGATTTAGCTCGTTTCGTTCTAAAACAGCTTGTTTCTTTGTTTTAATCACGAATACATCCTCTCCGCGCAGTTATGAGAGAAAAACTTTTGACGCGTATCACAGGGACACGTATAACCGATGTGTTCAGATTTAGCTCGTTTCGGTCTAAAACAGCTTGTTTCGTTGTATTAAGCACGAATACATGCTTTTCGCGCAGTTATGAGAGAAAAAGTTTTGACGCGTATCACACGGTCACTTGTAAAACCGATGTGTTCATATCTAGCTCGTTTTGATCTAAAACAGCTTCTTTCGTTGTATTAAGCACGAATGCATGATTTTCGCTCAGTTATGAGAGAAAAAGTTTTGACGCGTATCACACGGACACTTGTAAAACAGGTGTTCATATCTAGCTCATTGTTGTCCAAAACAGCTTGTTTTGTTGTATTAAGCACGAATACGTGCTTTTCGCGCAGTTATGAGAGGAAAAGTTTTGACGCGTATCACACGAACACTTAAAACCGATGTGTTCAGATCTAGCTCGTTTTGGTCTTAAACAGCTTGTTTCGTTGTATTAGGCAAGAATACATGCTTTTCGCGCAGTTATGAGAGAAAAGGTTTTGACGCGTATCACACGGACACTTGTAAAACCGGTGTTCATATCTAGCTCACTTCGGTCTAAAACAGCTTGTTTTGTTGTATTAAGCACGAATACATGCTTTGCGCGCAGTTTTAAGAGAAAACGGTTTTGAGGCGTATCACAGAGACACAAATAACCGATGTGTTCAGATTTAGCTCTTTTCGGTGTAAAACAGCTTGTTTCGTTGTATTAAGCACGTTATGAGAGCACGTAAGCACGTTTTCGCAATTATGAGAGAAAAAGTTTTGACGTGTATCACACGGACACTTGTAAACCGTTGCTCATATCTAGCTCACTTCGTACTAAAACAGCTTGTTTTGTTGTATTAAGCACGAATACATGCTTTTCGCGCAGTTATTAGAAAAAGTTTTGACGCGTATCACATGGACACTTGTAAAATCGATGTGTTCAGATTTAACTCCTTTCGGTCTAAAACAGCTTGTCTCGTTGTTTTAGGTACGAATACACGCTTTTTGCGCAGTTATGAGAGAAAAAATATTGACGCGTATCACACGGACACTTGTAAAACCGATGTGTTCAGATTTAGCTCGTTGCGGTCTAAAACTGCTTGTTTCGTTCTATTAAGCACGAATACATGCTTTTCGCGCAGTTATAAGAAAACGTTTTGATGCGTATCACACTGACACTTGTAAACCGATGTTCAGATTTAGCCTGTTTCGGTCTAAAACAGCTTTTTCTTTGTTTTATTCACGAATACATGCTTTTCGCGCACTTATGAGAGAAACTTATTGACGCGTAACACTCGGACTCTTGCAAAACCGATGTGTTTAGATCTAGCTCGTTTCGGTCTAAAACAACTTGTGTCGTTGTTCTAAGCACGAATACATGCTTTTCGCGCAGTTATGAGAAAAAGTTTTGACGCGTATCACAGGGACACTTGTAAAACCGATGTGTTCATATCTAGATCCTTTTGGTCTAAAACAGCTTGTTTCGTTGTATTAAGCACGAATACATGCTTTTCGCGCAGTTATGAGAGAAATAGTTTTGACGCGTATCACACGGTCCCTTGTAAAACCGATGTGTTCATATCTATCTCGTTTTGGTCTAAAACAGCTTGTTTCGTTGTATTAAGCACGAATACATGCTTTTCGCGCAGTTATGAGAGAAAAAGTTTTGAGTTAGTTATTTATATTGATTTTAATGGCGCAAAAGCAACTTAGGCTATGATGCGCCAAACACACGGTTAGAGCTTTTGTTAAAGGTTACGCTTTTTATATCTAAAGTTTGTATAAAACATTGGCTTCTCTGAGAAATTTAAAAATGCTAGAAAAATCAACCAGTGCTTGATCTCCTAAAAGTAACATGGGGTGTAGTGGGATGTATTCATTGTACAATGTTGTGAAATATTTTTTCCTCAGTTGTTCCAGTTTCTTGCATACAATTAAAATGTGGTTTACCGTGAGTTCATCGCCACACATTTCGCAGAGAGGTTTGCCTTTTTTTGTCAGTAAGAAGTTGTGAGTAAGGTGTGTGTGTCCAATGCGTAGTCGACACAAAATAACTTCTATGAAACGCTCCTGATGTGTACATGATCTCCATTCTCCCAAAACAGGTTTTATAGAATGTAGTTTGTTGTTTGTTTGTTCGTCCCATGCAATCTGCCACTTATTCCTGAGTTTACTGTGCAGTAATTTAGAAAAATCCCTCTGTGGTATGTTAACTTGTTTTATATGGCCAATTCTAGCTTGTGCTGCGCAAGCATCTGCTCTCTCATTACCTAAAATTGCAACATGGCTAGGGACCCAGCAGAATATAATGTTATGTTTTTGCTTTGTAATTTTAACTATGTTATGTATGATTTTTCCTATTATGGGTTCAGCAGCGTTTGTAGAATGCAGCGCTTTTAGCATACTGAGTGAATCGGTGTAAATGATGCTATTTTTTATGTTTTGTTTTACTATTTGTTCTACAGCTACAAAGATGGCATAACACTCTGCAGTAAATACCGATGCATACTGTGGCAATCGTATCATTTTTTCATTTGTTCCTTGAATTACTGCACTTCCGACATGACTTTCTGTTTTTGAGCCATCAGTGTAAAATTCGGTGTCAGTGTCATATTTTTCTTGTAGTGCAAAGAACTCTTGCAGTATGTGCTCGTGTGGTATTTTCTCTTTGTTTACGTGTGTCAATGTGAAGTCACACACTGAAGGAAGGCTGTACCATGGTGGTAGATATTCATGTCTTTGTGCAATATTAGGTAGGGCGTCCAGCACTGCTAAGTCTTCACATTTATCTTCAAAGCGCATTATTAGTGGCCTGATAAAATGTGGTTTATTATTGAATAATCTCCTAGATGGGCACTTGGTAACAATGGGATAGCAGAGATGTTTAGGGAGAGAACGGGTTTTTAGGATGTACGTGCATGTTAGTGTGACTCTTCTATCCTCTAGTGTGGGCTCATAAGCTCCAACGTAAAGACTCTTTACCGGGGATGTTCTATAAGCTCCAGTTGATAGGCGCAAACCAAGATTATGAACAGGGTCCAGTCGTTTCAAGTAGGATGCTCTTGCCGAACCATATACCACACACCCGTAGTCCAGCTTGGAGCGCACAAAAGAGCGATATATTTGCAGTAGGCATGCTCTATCGGACCCCCACCGTTTTCGCGAGATTACCTTTAATACATTGAGGGCTTGGGATGCTTTCTTTTTCAGGTTGTTAATGTGTGACAGAAATGTAAGTTTCTTGTCAAAAGTGACGCCTAAAACTTTATGTTCCTGTTTGACTGGCAGTGTGGTTTGATTCAAGCACAGATTGGGATCGACCTGTAGGCCTCGTCGTAATGAGAATAAAACAGCTACAGTTTGTTGAGGGGAGAACTTGAATCCATTTTTCTGTGCCCAAGCAGCCAGTTTATTTAGTGTGATTTGTATTTGTCTCTCGCAGGACAGTATGTTGGAAGAAGTGTATGCTATCTGTATGTCATCTACATAAACTGAATACATTACGGACTTAGGTATTACTTTGGCTAAAGAATTCATTTTTACTATAAAGAGCGTCGTACTTAAAATGCATCCCTGGGGTACGCCATTCTCTTGGGTGAATGTCGTTGATAGAGTTGCTCTCAGACGGACTCTGAATGTGCGGTTAGTCAGGAAGTCGTTCAAGCAGTTCAGCATCCTGCCGCGGATCCCTAGATCTGCTAGGTCATGGAGGATGCCGAACTTCCACGCGGTATCATATGCCTTCTCCAAATCGAAGAAGACACCGATACAGTGCTGTTTGTGGATGAACGCCTCTCGGATGGTGTTTTCAAGGCGGACAAGGTGATCAGTGGTCGAGCATGCTTTCTTAAATCCACATTGATGTAAATCTAAGAGTCGACGAGATTCAAGTGTGAAGGTCAGTCTAATGTTTACTATGCTTTCGAAAGATTTAGCGATGCAGATGGTGACGGCTATCGGTCTGTAATTGTTAGGACTTGTTGGTTGTTTTCCGGGTTTCAGAAAAGGTACTATTATTGCTTCCTTCCACTCCTCAGGTATTCTGCCAGTCATCCATATTTTGTTAAAGTTCAACAATGCCTGCACGGCAGCCTCAGAGAGATGCGCGAGCATAGCGTAATGCACATTATCTGGGCCTGGTGCTGTCTTTTTACCACAAGATAATGCCTTAATCAATTCCTGGAGTGTGATGGGTTGATTGTAGTCCTCGTTCATACCTGCTGCAAATGGAAGTTTTTGTTTTTCTGCTATTGCTTTGTACTTCTGGAACGTGTTTGTGTAATTGGACGAACTGGAAACTTCAGCAAAATACTCACCTAGTATGTTGGCCTGTTCTTCTAATGATGTTTGTGTCCCGGGTGTAGTCAACAGAGGAAGTGTGAAAGGGTCACTACTGAATCTTCGAACTTTTTCCCACATTTTTTTGAGGTTATTGAGCTGATTATAGAGGACACATATTTCTGCCACGAGGATTTCTCGGCGTTTCTCCGAACGAATCGCGCTCTGGCCTTGGCCCTTTTAAAGGCAATCAAGTTCTCCGCTGCGGGATACCGACGCAGAGAGCCCCAAGCTTTATTTTGTTGTTTTTTTGCCAATGTGCATTCTTGTGTCCACCATACTTTATGTTTTTTGTGTACGAGGCCTGTTGTTTGTGGTATGGCTAGTGTAGCGGCGGATATTATGCATGTAGTAAATTTTCCATTAATTTCGTCTATGCTGAGATCTTCACAAAATTCTTTTTCTAGTGTGGCACTTGCTGTAAAAAGTGAACAGGCGGCGAGGTGAAGTTTCCAGCGCCGTGGTCTTGTGGGGATGACTGCAGTAGACGATGAGAGGCTGATGATAATAGGTAGGTGATCACTTCCAAGGGGGTCATTTAAAACATCCCATTTAAAATCGTTAAAAAGCGATGGTGATGCGAAAGCTAAATCGAGAAAGCTCATTTTTGCCGAGCTTGGGCAACAATAAGTTGCTTTTCGTGTATTTAAAAGGCAGATGTTATTTGAGAGGATAAAATCTTCAATTGCTTGCCCCCTAGAGTCGCAGCGCTCGCTTCCCCAAAAAGGGGAGTGAGCGTTAAAATTCCCAACTACCAGATATGGCTCTGGAAGTTCATCTATCAATTCTTCTAGATCATGGACTGTTAGTGTAAAATGTGGAGGAATGTATACGGAACAGATTGTTAGTGTTTTATAGCTGACGATGCTGACTGCAACCGCCTCAAGTTTTGTATTGAGCTTGATTTCTCGAGCAGGGACTCCGCTTTGGACGACAATTGCGACGCCTCCTGAAAGTCGATTTGCCTGCTCGCGATCGCGTCTAAAAGTTTGATAATGTTTCAGGATATGTACATGTTGTGGACCAAGATTGGTCTCCTGAAGACATAAAACTATGGGTAACATTGACCCTAAAATATGTGGTATGTCACTATAATTCCGCATAAGTCCTCTGCAATTCCATTGAATTAAAAAAGCCATGCTTGTGCTTTTGAGTGAAAATAAAAGGAGATTTACTTATGTGGTGGGCCCGTTATGAGGGGTCTGTCTTTTTTCCGCTCAAGAGAGCTGTTCCGCCTCTGTAGTGGAGGCGGAGTGGGTGCTGTATCCATCACCTCAACCGAGGTGCTGGAGAACCGCGGAGGGCTCGCGGTTGTGTTAGTTTCAGGCCTCTCCCGAAGGGGGGAGGTCCTGCGGGATGCCGACCCATGGACCGGCGCTCCCTGCTTTGAGGGTGGCAGAGCAGCCTTCGCTGTCCCTGCCCGGGGCGTGGATGGCCCTGCCACTGGCTCTGTGAAAGCAGCCTCAGCAGGTGCCGTAGAGCTGTGTGGTGCTACGCCCCCGCGCACCACATCAGCGAAGTTGGGTTTTGCTGTGAAAGATAATGTGTTCGTAAGCGCAAAACGCCTCCTTGCTTCTTTGAATGAAATGTTTTCTTTTGTCTTTATGGTAATTATTTCCTTTTCTTTTTTCCAGGACGGACATGCCCTGGAGTACGCTGCATGGTCTCAGAATGCTGGTCTTTCGAAGCGCATTTCGCGCAGGTTTTGCGGCCGCGGCAACTTTGTGAGCCGTGGCCAAACTTTTGACAGTTGAAACATCGGCGGGGATTGGGTATATAATGTCTGACGTTGACTTTCAAGTATCCAACTTCGATCGTTTCGGGCAAGGTACTGGTATTAAATGTGAGGACCATGTGTTTGGTATCTATTTCTTTGTTATCCTTGCGGATCTTGATTCGGTGAACCTCGATTACATTCTGGTCGGTAAGCCCTTCAAGCATTTCAGCTTCTGTGATATGGATAAATTCTGATTCCGAGATTACACCTCGGACTGTGTTTAGAGATCGGTGGGGGTAACTGAGACAGAGATGTCCCCTATAGACGCAATGTTGGAGAGTTTTGAACACTGGATGCTGTCGCGTAGCTCAAGAAGTAAGTCGCCTCTGGACATTTTTGAGACCTTGTAGCCAGGGCCCAAGGTATCGGTTAAGCATTTTGACACAAGGAATGGGGATATTATTCTTGCCTGTATTCCGTCACTTTCACTGTGGATTACGTGGAACTTTGAAAATGTTTGTCTCTTTTTTGAGAAAAAATCAGCTGCTTCGTTCCGCCCTCTTTTTAGAGAGCGATCAGGTTTGGATAAGGGTGGAGCCATGAAAAAATTTAGTTTTTCGTTCATGGTGCCAGCCACCCACCACGGAGTCCAACAAGGGGACGGGACAGGAACTTGAAAGCAAGTCCTGCCCACGCCAGCTGTACACCTTAACTATAACCAAATATGACTCAACTCAGGGCAGTTGGTCACACAAGGTTAACCCTCGCCGCCAGGAAAACAGGAAAAACCAAGAAGTGAGTAGGATATAGAAGAGTTGTGAGACAGAGATAGGAAAGTGAAAGATGGAGAGGAGGATAGGAAAAGGCGACTGCCGATTCCCCCCGGTCGGGTCAGGCCGGAGGTGCCGTCTGCAGGAAGCTGGGGCCAAAGTGGTGTGTTGCCTTTGCCAAGGGGCCTTAAGGGTCCAAACGCTCGGCATCGGCTCAACCACCAGGATCCCCTTTTCCCCGGACACGGCAATGCCACGCACGGCGAGGCGCGGGTGCTCGGGTCCGTGGTGATGCACAGTTCACCATCATCCCCTTGCGGGGATGTCCCTGCGGATGCTCGGGAACCCGCGGTGTCGCCGCTCACCGTCGCGACGCCTGCAAGCTGCAGGCGCCCCCCTGCGGGGAAGAAAAAGTTTTGACGCGTATCACATGGACACTTGTAAGTTCGATGTGTTCATATCTAGCTCGTTTTGGTGTAAAACAGCTTGTTTCGTTGTATTAGGCACGAATACATGCTTTTCGCGCAGTTATGAGAAAAGGTTTTGACGCGTATCACATGGACACTTGCAAAGCCGATGTGATTAGATCTAGCTCCTTTCGGTCTAAAACAGCTTGTATTGTTGTTTTAGGTACGAATACACGCTTTTCGCGCAGTTATGAGAGAAAAAGTTTTGACGCGTATCACACGGACACTTGTAAAACCGATGTGTTCAGATTTAGCTCGTTTCGGTCTAAAACATTTTGTTTCGTTCTATTAAGCACGAATACATGCTTATCGCGTAGTTATGAGAAAACGTTTTGATGCGTATCACACGGACACTTGTAAAACCGGTGTTCATATCTAGCTCATTTTTGTCTAAAACAGCTTGTTTTGTTGTATTAAGCACGAATACAAGCTTTGCGCGCAGTTTTAAGAGGAAAAGTTTTGACGCGTACCACAGGGACACGTATACCGATGTGTTCAGATTTAGTTCGTTTTGGTCTAAAACAGCTTGTTTCGTTGTATTAAGCACGAATACATGCTTTTCCCAGTTATGAGAAATGTTTTGACGCGTATCGCATGGTCACTTGTAAAACCCACGTGTTCATATCTAGCTCGTTTTGGTGTAAAACAGCTTGTTTTTGTTTCGTTTTATTAAGCACGAATGCATGCTTTTCGCGCAGTTAATAGAAAAAGTTTTGACGCGTATCACATGGACACTTGCAAAGCCGATGTGATTAGATCTAGCACCTTTCGGTCTAAAACAGCTTGTCTCGTTGTTTTAGGTACGAATACACGCTTTTCGCGCAGTTATGAGAGAAAAAGTTTTGACGCGTATCACACGGACACTTGTAAAATCGATGTGTTCAGATCTAGTTCGTTTAGGTCTAAAACAGATTGTTTCGTTGTATTAAGCACGAATACATGCTTTTCGCGCAGTTATAAGAGAAAAAGTTTTGACGCGTATCACAGGGACACTTGTAAAACCGATGTGTTCATATCTACATCCTTTTGGTCTAAAACAGCTTGTTTCGTTGTATTAAGCACGAATACATGCTTTTCGCGCAGTTATGAGAGAAAAAGTTTTGACGCGTATCACACGGTCACTTGTAAAACCGATGTGTTCAGATCTAGTTCGTTTTGGTCTAAAACAGATTGTTTCGTTGTATTAAGCACGAATACATGCTTTTCGCGCAGTTATAAGAGAAAAAGTTTTGACGCGTATCACAGGGACACTTGTAAAACCGATGTGTTCATATCTAGATCCTTTTGGTCTAAAACAGCTTGTTTCGTTGTATTAAGCACGAATACATGCTTTTCGCGCAGTTATGAGAGAAAAAGTTTTGACGCGTATCACACGGTCACTTGTAAAACCGATGTGTTCATATCTAGCTCGTTTTGGTCTAAAACAGCTTGTTTCGTTGTATTACGCACAATACATGCTTTTCGCGCAGTTATGAGAGAAAAATTTTTGACGCGTATCACATGGACACTTGTAAAACCGATGTGTTCAGATTTAGCTCGTTTCGGTCTAAAACAGCTTGTTTCGTTGTTTTAAACACGAATACATGCTTTTCGCGCAGTTATGAGAAAACGTTTTGACGCGTATCACACTGACACTTGTAAACCGATGCGTTTAGATCCAGCTTGTTTCGGTCTAAAACAGCTTTTTTTCGTTGTTTTAATCACGAATACATGCTTTTCGCGCAGTTATGAGAGAAAAGTTTTGACGCGTATCAGACGGTCACTTGTAAAATCGATGTGTTCATATCTAGCTCGTTTTGGTGTAAAACAGCTTGTTTCGTTGTATTAAGCACGAATACATACTTTTCGTGCAGTTTTGAGAGAAAAAACATTGACGCGTATCACACGGACGCTTGTAAAACCGATGTGTTCACATTTAGCTCGTTTCGGTCTAAAACAGCTTGTTTCGTTGTATTAAGCACGAATACATGCTTTTCGCGCAGTTATGAGAAAATGTTTTGACGCGTATCACACTGACACTTGTAAACCGATGTTCAGATTTAGCTCGTTTCGGTTTAAAACAGCTTGTTTCGTTGTATTAAGCAAGAATACATGCTTTTCGCGCAGTTATGAGAGAAAAAGTTTTGACGCGTATCACACGGACACTTGTAAAACCGGTGTTCATATCTAGCTCACTTCGGTCTAAAACAGCTAGTTTCGTTGTATTAAGCACGAATACTTGCTTTTCGCGCAGTTTTTAGAGAAAAAGTTTTGACGCGTATCACACGGTCACTTGTAAAACCGATGTGTTCATATCTAGCTCGTTTTGGTCTAAAACAGCTTGTTTCGTTGTATTAAGCACGAATACATGCTTTTCGCTCGAGAGAAAAAGTTTTGACGCGTATCGCTTGGACACTTGTAAATCCGATGTGTTCATATCTAGCTCGTTTTGGTGTAAAACAGCTTGTTTCGTTGTATTAGGCACGAATACATGCTTTTCGAGCAGTTATGAGAAAAAGTTTTAACGCGTATCACACAGACACTTGTAAAACCGATGTGTTCAGATTTAGCTCATTTCGGTCTAAAACAGCTTCTTTCGTTCTATTAAGCACGAATACATGCTTTTCGCGCAGTTATGAGAAAAAGTTTTGACGCGTATCACACGGTCACTTGTAAATCCGATGTGTTCATATCTAGCTCGTTTTGGTAAAACAGCTTGTTTCATTGTATTAAGCACGAATACATGCTTTTCGCGCAGTTATGAGAAAAAGTTTTGACGCGTATCACATGGACACTTGTAAAACAGATGTGTTCAGATTTAGCTCGTTTCGGTCTAAAACAGCTTGTTTCGTTCTTGCTTGACGGTTGCTTGACAGCATGCGTTTGTTCATGCAGATAGCGGGATATCTTCAGATCTACGTGGCATCGACCGCTCCAACAGACACCGCATGGATTGCACCTGCACCTTATTGCTGTTATGCTGACCTGGCTTCATATGACCCGTCCTGGCAACCCTCTTGGACCGTGGCTCCTTCGCAGAAGTTCAGCTCATCGCCTACGACATCACCATTTCCTCTGGATATAAAAGAACGCCAGCGGCCCGCGCCTTCCAGTGGGCGTGTGAACAGCATCGTGGCACGGTTGCTTGACAGCATGCGTTTGTTCATGCAGATAGCGGGATATCTTCAGATCTACGTGGCATCGACCGCTCCAACAGACACCGCATGGATTGCACCTGCACCTTATTGCTGTTATGCTGACCTGGCTTCATATGACCCGTCCTGGCAACCCTCTTGGACCGTGGCTCCTTCGCAGAAGTTCAGCTCATCGCCTACGACATCACCATTTCCTCTGGATATAAAAGAACGCCAGCGGCCCGCGCCTTCCAGTGGGCGTGTGAACAGCATCGTGGCACGGTTGCTTGACAGCATGCGTTTGTTCATGCAGGTTAGTAATGACGTTCCTATGTTTGCAAAGAAATCTAGCAATGTTTGTCTTGTGCTGTTCCCACGCCCACAAGTGCTATTAGGTTTGCTTGTGCAGTCATTTGATGTGTGTGCTCAGATGGTTCTGCAGTCGGGTGATGTCGAACTTAACCCTGGCCCTGGTACGCGTTCTAAGAACAGTGAGACGGATGACTCTGTACAGCTAAAGCTTAATGACGTGTTAACTTTATTACAGAACGTTAACTCACGCACTGCTAGAATGGAAACCGAACAGTTACGCTTAATTTTTTCCATATCTGAAATAAAGGAAAATCAGGAATCTATGAAAAAGAATATCTCCGATATCGATGCGAGGCTGTCGGCAGTTGAACTTCAAGCTTCTGCTTCTGACGAAGCTCAACAAGTGCTGCTGACCCTGCGCGAACTCGCTGATAACCTGATTAGCGAGAATGCCAAATTGCGGCTTAGTCAGTCACAGCTTGAAGACAGGCAGCGAAGAGACAATCTATTGTTTTTTGGCTTACGTGACAGTCCAACGGAAACATGGGAAGGAACGGAAGACAAGCTTTTGAGCGTTATCTCTAACTGCTTCAGTCCGGCGCTTATGAAGGATGCGTTTGAACGTACCCATAGGATTGGTACATTTACGGATGATAAATGTCGCCCGGTCATCGTGAAGTTCTCCTCCTTTAAAACAAAGCAAAAAATTCTATCCCAGTCAGCGAAACCTAAAGTTGAAGGTATCACCGTAAGTGAAGATTACTCGTTGGACACGCGTCAGGCCAGGAAAAAGCTGCTTCAATTCGCTAAGGGTCAGGACTCATTTTACAAGCTTAGGCACAACAAACTGTACATTAAGAACAAATGCTACAGTTATAACCCTGCTCGCGACTGCGTTTTCATGGAGGCTAATCTTCGGGCATCAGCAATTTCTCTTGGTAGTAACTCAAGTCACGGTATCGCTGGTTCATCACATGCTGAGCCGACTGATCGATTGTCTCCTTCGCCAGTCCACAATCAGCAGTCAAATGACGGTACCTCTGGCTCGACCTACGCGCCGTAGGGCTGCGCGAGGGGCAGTGGGCCAGTGTCCGATACTGGCAACTCGCTTTCGTTTCTTTTTTCTAACATACGAAGCTTACTACCCAAGAGCGATGAACTTAATCCTATCATTGATTCGTGTGATGCTGATGTCGTCTTACTAACCGAAACATGGCTTTCTTCCAAGATAGCGTACGTTGAACTATATGACTGCAAAAAACGCTATAACGTGTTTAGATCTGACAGAAGTGAGAGATCTGGAGGAGGTGTTTTAATAGCTGTCGCGGATAATTTTGTAGCATCGCCTATTAATATTCCAACTAGCCTGGAACTGGTTTGGGTGGAACTTAGTGTACGTTTTAAGAGAATGATTTTGGGTATATATTACCGTCCCCCGTCCTCGAGCCATACATTCGTTGATGAATTGCATGATTCCCTTAACATGATCACTGTACGATTTCCGAGTACACCTATTGTCTTAGCTGGTGACTTTAACTACCCTAGTATCGTGTGGACTAGTACATCACCTTATCTTAGCTCTTTTTCTACTGAGTGTAAAAAGTTTTTGTCAACTTGTATGGATTTCAATCTTTCGCAGTTAGTCTCTAAACCTACTCGAACTACTTTATCCTCATCGAATGTTTTAGATCTTGTTCTAACTAACATGCCTGATCATATCCCTTCGATTTTTTACCTACCTGGTCTCAGTGATCATTCTTTGCTGCATTTTGATGTACAAATTCCTGTATCTATCCGAGTTAGTCAGACTAAACACATTAGAGATTATAAACGGGCTGACTTTAATGCTATTAACTGCGAACTAGCTGGTTTTTTGGATGATTACTTACCAGGCTTTTCACAGCGTTCTCTTTACGCTAACTGGGGTTTGTTCAAGGATATCGTTGAACATCTCATTAACACTTTTGTACCATTAAGATCTTTGAAGTGCGATCGGGAATCACCTTGGTTTAATAATGTTTTAAAAAGACTCTCCAATAAAAAGAAGCGCTTGTTCCGCTCTGCGAAGTTGTTGAATTCTAAACAACGATGGGAGGCCTACTTTTCCGCAGCTGCAGAGTACAAAGGTGCGCTAAAAAACGCAAAGGACACATTTTTTAACCACACACTGCCTGCTATGCTGGTCAATAATCCAAAACAATTTTGGAATGTAGTTAACAAGAAAGACCCTTCCACAATACTACTTACTTCTTCTGATGGTGTTGCCTTTCCTCCATACGAATGTGCTTCTGTTCTAAACAATATATTTGCTGCGGCATTTTCTACCAACGTTTCTCTTGTTCATCGCGTGTGCCCTGTTTTTGATGCTCTTCCTATGGATCCAGTTATATTCGACGCGTCAGGCATCCAGTGTATCATAGAAAATCTTAAGGTTTCCTCTTCCTGCGGTGTTGACAACATTAATTCGAAGTTTTTAATTAATACAAAGTACTATTGTTCCATAATTCTTACTAAATTGTTTGAGCAGTCTCTTGCGACAGGTTGTATTCCCAATGATTGGAAAATTGGGAAGGTGATTCCACTGCATAAGTCCGGAAGTAAACATTCTCCTGATAACTTTAGACCTATATCACTCACTAGTATTCCGTGCAAGATCATGGAACACGTCATATATTCTCATCTCATCTCTTTTTTAGAATCTAACTCCTTTTTCAGCATTGCCCAGCATGGTTTTCGTAAGTCTTTTTCATGCGAAACTCAGCTAATATGTTTCACACATGACCTTCATTGCATCCTTGACCACGGGTCTCAGGCAGATTGCATTTTTTTGGACTTCTCGAAAGCGTTTGACACTGTTTCACATGAGCTTCTCTTTCTTAAATTAAGCAATCTTAACATAGACCCTAATGTCCATGCATGGCTACAATGCTTTCTTTCTAACCGTTCACAATTCGTAACAGCGAACAATATAAACTCTCATTCTTTGCCTGTCCGTTCCGGCGTGCCACAGGGGTCAGTTCTTGGGCCCCTCCTTTTTCTCATCTATATAAATGACTTACCGGCTAACATTTCTTCTTCAATTAATCTTTTTGCCGATGATTGTGTTATTTACCGCGAAATTAAAGATGGTAATGATGTCTCTTGTCTTCAATCTGATATTAACAAGGTTCTTGACTGGTGTTTTACTTGGAACATGCAACTAAACATTAATAAGTGTAAACATGTACGCATTTCTCGTCTCTCTAATGCCCCTTCTTCTTATCACATTAACAACGTGTCTCTCAAAACCGTGTCATGTTATAAATATCTGGGTGTTTACGTTTCTTGTAACCTGTCTTGGAAAACTCACGTTGAATACATAATAAATAACGCTGATCGCATGCTTGGGTACCTTCGCAGAAATTTCTCACGTTCATCTACTTCAATAAAATTATTACTTTATAAAACATTGGTTCGGTCCAAGTTAGAATATGCTGCATCTGTCTGGAGCCCTGGCATCGATTCACTCGTTTCAGATTTGGAAGCTGCACAGAACCGCGCATGCCGTTTCATTCTTTCTAATTATCACCGAACAACCAGTGTAACCGCCATGAAATCAAGTTTGTCCCTACCACTTCTTTCCCACCGCAGATCAATAGCCTCATTGTGTCTCTTTCATAAAATTTACCACAACAGCTTTCTCAATCCTAAGTTACTGTCTAGACCATGTTACATATCAGCACGCGTTGATCACCGTCATAAAGTTGGAATCCCATCTTGTCACACCAAATGTTTTCATGACTCATTCATACCCCGAACTTGTGTCAGCTGGAATCACCTTCCCCACAACATCGCAGGTATTTCCGATAACAATGCATTTCGTAAAGTCCCTAATGTTTCTTTCTGAGTATGTGTCGTTTATTACTGTATAAAAATTGCCTTTTTACTGTCTACACACTGTTTTAATATATCCCCACTGCATTCTAATCTTATTGCCTTCCTGTGTTTTCACTTTTTATGTATTCCTGGTTTATTTTTGTTTTCCCTTTTGTTGTTGCTGTTTAGGCTGAATTTTTATGTATTCCCACTCCCCTCTGTAATGCCTTCGGGCCCTGAGGGTACAATAAATAAACAAATAAATAAATAAATACATGCTTTTCGCGCAGTTATGAGAAAAAGTTTTGACGCGTATCATATGGACACTTGTAAAACCGATGTGTTCAGATTTAGCCCGTTTTGGTCTAAAACAGCTTGTTTTGTTGTATTAAGCACGAATACATGCTTTGCGCGCAGTTTTAAGAGAAAACGTTTTGACGCGTATCACAGGGACACGTATAACCGATGTGTTCAGATTTAGCTCTTTTCGGTGTAAAACAGCTTGTTTCGTTGTATTAAGCACGAATACATGATTTTCGCGCAGTTATGAGAAAAAGTTTTGACTCGTATCACGTGGACACTTGTAAAACCGATGTGTTCAGATTTAGCTCGTTTCGGTCTAAAACAGCTTGTTTCGTTGTTTTAAACACGAATACATGCTTTTCGCGCAGTTATGAGAAAACGTT
The DNA here is from genome assembly GCF_052857255.1 of Amblyomma americanum. Lineage (NCBI taxonomy): Eukaryota > Metazoa > Arthropoda > Arachnida > Ixodida > Ixodidae > Amblyomma > Amblyomma americanum. Next base: position 422,905 of record NW_027526501.1, on the reverse strand, counting down.
TTGACGCGTATCACACTGACACTTGTAAACCGATGTGTTTAGATCTAGCTTGTTTCGGTCTAAAACAGCTTTTTTTCGTTGTTTTAATCACGAATACATGTTTTCGCGCAGTTATGAGAGAAAAGTTTTGACGCGTATCACTCGGACTCGCAAAACCGATCTGTTTAGATCTAGCTCGTTTCGATCTAAAACAGCTTGTCTCGTTGTATTAAGCACGAATACATGCTTTGCGCGCAGTTTTAAGAGAAAAAGGTTTTGACGCGTATCACAGAGACACAAATAACCGATGTGTTCAGATTTAGCTCTTTTCGGTGTAAAACAACTTGTTTCGTTGTATTAAGCACGTTATGAGAGCACGTAAGCACGTTTTCGCAGTTATGAGAGAAAAAGTTTAACGCGTATCGCACGGTCACTTGTAAAACCGACGTGTTCATATCTAGCTAGTTTTGGTGTAAAACAGCTTGTTTTTGTTTCGTTGTATTAAGCACGAATACATGCTTTTCGCGTAGTTATTAGAAAAAGTTTTGACGCGTATCACATGGACACTTGTAAAACCGATGTGTTCAGATTTAACTCGTTTCGGTCTAAAACAGCTTATTTCATTGTTTTAGGCACGAATACATGCTTTTCGCGCAGTTATGAGAGAAAAAAATATTGACGCGTATCACACGGACACTTTTAAAACCGATGTGTTCAGATTTAGCTCGTTTCGGTCTAAAACAGCTTGTTTCGTTCTATTAAGCACGAATACATGCTTTTCGCGCAGTTATGAGAAAACGTTTTGACGCGTAACACTCGGACTCTTGCAAAACCGATGTGTTTAGATCTAGCTCGTTTCGGTCTAAAACAACTTGAGTCGTTGTATTAAGCACGATTACATGCTTTTCGCGCAGTTATGAGAGAAAAAGTTTTGACGCGTATCACATGACACTTGTAAATCCGATGTGTTCATATCTAGCTCGTTTTGGTGTAAACAGCTTGTTTCGTTGTATTAGGCACGAATACATGCTTTTCGCGCAGTTGTGAGAAAAAGTTTTGACGCGTATCACATAGACACTTGTAAAACCGATGTGTTCAGATTTAGCTCATTTCGGTCTAAAACGGCTTGTTTCGTTCTATTAGGCACGAATACATGCTTTTCGTGCAGTTATGAGAAAAAGTTTTGACGCGTATCACACCGTCACTTGTAAATCCGATGTGTTCATATCTAGCTCGTTTTGGTAAAACAGCTTGTTTCATTGTATTAAGCACGAATACATGCTTTTCGCGCAGTTATGAGAAAAAGTTTTGACGCGTATCACATGGACACTTGTAAAACAGATGTGTTCAGATTTAGCTCGTTTCGGTCTAAAACAGCTTGTTTCGTTCTATTAAGCACGAATACATGCTTTTCGCGCAGTTATGAGAAAAAGTTTTGACGCGTATAACATGGACACTTGTAAAACCGATGTGTTCAGATTTAGCCCGTTTTGGTCTAAAACAGCTTGTTTTGTTGTATTAAGCACGAATACATGCTTTGCGCGCAGTTTTAAGAGAAAAAGTTTTGACGCGTATCACAGGGACGCATATAACCGATGTGTTCAGATTTAGCTCTTTTCGGTGTAAACAGCTTGTTTCGTTGTATTAAGCACGAATACATGATTTTCGCGCAGTTATGAGAAAAAGTTGTGACGCGTATCACATGGACACTTGTAAAACCGATGTGTTCAGATTTAGCTCGTTTCGGTCTAAAACAGCTTGTTTCGTTGTTTTATTCATGAATACATGCTTTTCGCCCAGCTACGAGAGAAAAAGTTTTGACGCGTATCACTCAAGTCGCAAAACCGATGTGTTTAGATCTAGCTCGTTTCGGTCTAAAACAGCTTGTCTCTTTGTATTAAGCATGAATACATGCTTTTCGCGCAGTTATGACAGGAAAAGTTTTGACGCGTATCACACGGACACTTGTAAAACCGATGTGTTCAGATTTAACTCGCTTCGGTCTAAAACAGCTTGTTTCGTTGTTTTAAGCAAAAATACATGCTTTTCGTGCAGTTATAAGAGAAAACGTTTTGACGCGTATCACAGGGACACATGTAAAACCGATGTGTTCAGATTTAGCTCGTTTCGGTCTAAAACAGCTTGTTTCGTTGTATTAAGCACGAATACATGCTTTTCGCGCAGTTATGAGAGAAAAAGTTTTGACGCGTATCACACGGTCACTTGTCAAACCGATGTGTTCATATCTAGCTCGTTTTGGTCTAAAACAGCTTGTTTCGTTTTATTAAGCACGAATACATGCTTTTCGCGCAGTTAATAGAAAAAGTTTTGACGCGTATCACATGGACACTTGCAAAGCCGATGTGATTAGATCTAGCTCCTTTCAGTCTAAAACAGCTTGTCTCGTTGTTTTAAGTACGAATACACGCTTTTCGCGCAGTTATGAGAGAAAAAGTTTTGACGCGCATCACACGGACACTTGTAAAACCAATGTGTTCAGATCTAGTTCGTTTCGGTCTAAAACAGCTTGTTTCGTTCTATTAAGCACGAATACATGCTTTTCGCGTAGTTATGAGAAAAAGTTTTGACGCGTATCATATGGACACTTGTAAAACCGATGTGTTCAGATTTAGCTCGTTTCGGTCTAAAACAGCTTGTTTCGTTGTTTTAAGCAAAAATACATGCTTTTCGCGCAGTTATGAGAGAAAAAGTTTTGACGCGTATTACACGGACACTTGTAAAACCGGTGTTCATATCTAGCTCATTTTTGTCTAAAACAGCTTGTTTTGTTGTATTAAGCACGAATACAAGCTTTGCGCGCAGTTTTAAGAGAAAAAGTTTTGACGCGTACCACAGGGACACGTATACCGATGTGTTCAGATTTAGCTCTTTTCGGTGTAAAACAGCTTGTTTCGTTGTATTAAGCACGAATACATGCTTTTCCCAGTTATGAGAAATGTTTTGACGCGTATCGCATGGTCACTTGTAAAACCCAGGTGTTCATATCTAGCTCGTTTTGGTGTAAAACAGCTTGTTTTTGTTTCGTTTTATTAAGCACGAATGCATGCTTTTCGCGCAGTTAATAGAAAAAGTTTTGACGCGTATCACATGGACACTTGCAAAGCCGATGTGATTAGATCTAGCACCTTTCGGTCTAAAACAGCTTGTTTCGTTCTATTAAGCACGAATACATGCTTTTCGCGCAGTTATGAGAAAACGTTTTGACGCGCAACACTCAGACTCTTGCAAAAACCGATGTGTTTAGATCTAGCTCGTTTCGGTCTAAAACATTTTGAGTCGTTGAATTAAGCACGATTACATGCTTTTCGCGCAGTTATGAGAGAAAAAGTTTTGACGCGTATCACATGACAGTTGTAAATCCGATGTGTTCATATCTAGCTCGTTTTGGTGTAAACAGCTTGTTTCGTTGTATTAGGCACGAATACATGCTTTTCGCGCAGTTATGAGAAAAAGTTTTGACGCGTATCACATAGACACTTGTAAAACCGATGTGTTCAGATTTAGCTCATTTCGGTCTAAAAACGGCTTGTTTCGTTCTATTAAGCACGAATACATGCTTTTCGCGCAGTTATGAGAAAAAGTTTTGACGCGTATCACACGGTCACTTGTAAATCCGATGTGTTCATATCTAGCTCGTTTTGGTAAAACAGCTTGTTTCATTGTATTAAGCACGAATACATGCTTTTCGCGCAGTTATGAGAAAAAGTTTTGACGCGTATCACATGGACACTTGTAAAACAGATGTGTTAAGATTTAGCTCGTTTCGGTCTAAAACAGCTTGTTTCGTTCTACTAAGCACGAATACATGCTTTTCGCGCAGTTATGAGAAAAGTTTTGACGCGTATAACATGGACACTTGTAAAACCGATGTGTTCAGATTGAGCCCGTTTTGGTCTAAAACAGCTTGTTTCGTTCTATTAAGCACGAATACATGCTTTGCGCGCAGTTTTAAGAGAAAAAGTTTTGACGCGTATCACAGGGACGCATCTAACCGATGTGTTCAGATTTAGCTCTTTTTGGTGTAAAACAGCTTGTTTCGTTCTATTAAGCACGAATACGTGCTTTTCGCGCAGTTATGAGAAAACGTTTTGACGCGTACCACACTGACACTTGTAAACCGATGTTCAGATTTAACTTGTTTCGGTCTAAAATAGCTTGTTTCGTTGTTTTATTCATGAATACATGCTTTTCGCGCAGCTACGAGAGAAAAAGTTTTGACGCGTATCACTCAACTCGCAAAACCGATGTGTTTAGATCTAGCTCGTTTCGGTCTAAAACAGCTTGTTTCTTTGTATTAAGCATGAATACATGCTTTTCGCGCAGTTATGACAGGAAAAGTTTTGACGCGTATCACACGGACACTTGTAAAACCGATGTGTTCAGATTTAACTCGCTTCGGTCTAAAACAGCTTGTTTCGTTGTTTTAAGCAAAAATACATGCTTTTCGCGCAGTTATAGGAGAAAAAGTTTTGACGCGTATCACAGGGACACTTGTAAAACCGATGTGTTCATATATAGATCCTTTTGGTCTAAAACAGCTTGTTTCGTTGTATTAAGCACGAATACATGCTTTTCGCGCAGTTATGAGAGAAAAGTTTTGACGCGTATCACACGATCACTTGTAAAACTGATGTGTTCATATCTAGCTCGTTTTGGTCTAAAACAGCTTGTTTCGTTTTATTAAGCACGAATACATGCTTTTCGCGCAGTTAATAGAAAAAGTTTTGACGCGTATCACATGGACACTTGCAAAGCCGATGTGATTAGATCTAGCTCCTTTCAGTCTAAAACAGATTGTCTCGATGTTTTAAGTACGAATACACGCTTTTCGCGCAGTTATGAGAGAAAAAGTTTTGACGCGCATCACACGGACACTTGTAAAACCGATGTGTTCAGATCTAGTTCGTTTTGGTCTAAAAACAGATTGTTTCGTTGTGTTAAGCACGAATACATACTTTTCGCGCAGTTATAAGAGAAAAAGTTTTGACGCGTATCGCAGGGACACTCTTAAAACCGATATGTTCATATCTAGATCCTTTTGGTCTAAAACAGCTTGTTTCGTTGTATTAAGCACGAATACATGCTTTTCGCGCATTTATGAGACAAAAAGTTTTGACGCGTATCACATGGACACTTGTAAAACCGATGTGTTCAGATTTAACTCGCTGCGGTCTAAAACAACTTGTTTCCTTGTTTTAAGCAAGAATACATGCTTTTCGCGCAGTTATTGGAGAAAAAGTTTTGACGCGTATCACACGGACACTTGTAAAACCGTTGCTCATATCTAGCTCACTTCGGTCTAAAACAGCTTGTTTTGTTGTATTAGGCACGAATACATGTTTGCGTGCAGTTTTAACAGAAAAAGTTTTGACGCGTATCACAGGGACACGTATAACCGATGTGTTCAGATTTAGCTCTTTTCGGTGTAAAACAGCTTGTTTCGTTGTATTAAGCATGAATACATGCTTTTCGCAGTTATGAGAGAAAAAGTTTTGACGCGTATCGCACGGTCACTTGCAAAACCGACGTGTTCATATCTAGCTCGTTTCGGTGTAAAACAGCTTGTTTTTCTTTCGTTGTATTAAGCACGAATACATGCTTTTCGCGCAGTTATTAGAAAAAGTTTTGACGCGTATCACATGGACACTTGTAAAACCGATATGTTCAGATTTAACTCGTTTCGGTCTAAAACAGCTTGTTTCATTGTTTTAGGCACGAATACATGCTTTTCGCGCAGTTATGAGAGAAAAAATATTGACGCGTATCACACGGACACTTGTAAAACCGATGTGTTCAGATTTAGCTCGTTTCGGTCTAAAACAGCTTGTTTCGTTCTATTAAGCACGAATACATGCTTATCGCGCCGTTATGAGAAAACGTTTTGATGCGTATCACACTGACACTTGTAAACCGATGTTCAGATTTAGCCTGTTTCGGTCTAAAACAGCTTGTTTCTTTGTTTTAATCACGAATTAATGCTTTTCGCGCACTTATGAGAGAAACTTATTGACGCGTAACACTCGGACTCTTGCAAAACCGATGTGTTTAGATCTAGCTTGTTTCGGTCTAAAACAACTTGTGTCGTTGTTCTAAGCACGAATACATGCTTTTCGCGCAGTTATAAGAGAAAAAGTTTTGACGCGTATCGCAGGGACACTTGTAAAACCGATGTGTTCATATCTAGATCCTTTTGGTCTAAAACAGCTTGTTTCGTTGTATTAAGCACGAATACATGCTTTTCGCGCAGTTATGAGAGAAATAGTTTTGACGCGTATCACACTGTCCCTTGTAAAACCGATGTGTTCATATCTATCTCGTTTTGGTCTAAAACAGCTTGTTTCGTTGTATTAAGCACGAATACATGCTTTTCGCGCAGTTATGAGAGAAAAAGTTTTGACGCGTATCACATGGACACTTGTAATTCCGATGAGTTCATATCTAGCTCGTTTTGGTGTAAAACAGCTTTTTTCGTTGTATTAGGCACGAATACATGCTTTTCGCGCAGTTATGAGAAAAAGTTTTGACGCGTATCACATGGACACTTGTAAAACCGATGTGTTCAGATTTAGCTCGTTTCGGTCTAAAACAGCTTCTTTCGTTCTATTAAGCACGAATACATGCTTTTCGCACAGTTATGAGAAAAAGTTTTGACGCGTATCACATGGACACTTGTAAAACCGATGTGTTAAGATTTAGCTCGTATCGGTCTAAAACAGCTTGTTTCGTTGTTTTAAGCAAAAATACATGCTTTTCGCGCAGTTATGAGAGAAAACGTTTTGACGCTTATCACACGGACACTTGTAAAACCGTTGCTCATATCTAGCTCACTTCGGTCAAAAACAGCTTGTTTTGTTGTATTAAGCACGAATACATGCTTTGCGCGCAGTTTTAACAGAAAAAGTTTTGACGCGTATCACAGGGACACGTATAACCGATATGTTCAGATTTAGCTCTTTTCGGTGTAAAACAGCTTGTTTCGTTGTATTAAGCATGAATACATGCTTTTCGCAGTTATGAGAGAAAAAGTTTTGACGCGTATCGCACGGTCACTTGCAAAACCGACGTGTTCATATCTAGCTCGTTTCGGTGTAAAACAGCTTGTTTTTCTTTCGTTGTATTAAGCACGAATACATGCTTTTCGCGCAGTTATTAGAAAAAGTTTTGACGCGTATCACATGGACACTTGTAAAACCGATATGTTCAGATTTAACTCGTTTCGGTCTAAAACAGCTTGTTTCATTGTTTTAGGCACGAATACATGCTTTTCGCGCAGTTATGAGAGAAAAAATATTGACGCGTATCACACGGACACTTGTAAAACCGATGTGTTCAGATTTAGCTCGTTTCGGTCTAAAACAGCTTGTTTCGTTCTATTAAGCACGAATACATGCTTATCGCGCCGTTATGAGAAAACGTTTTGATGCGTATCACACTGACACTTGTAAACCGATGTTCAGATTTAGCCTGTTTCGGTCTAAAACAGCTTGTTTCTTTGTTTTAATCACGAATGCATGCTTTTCGCGCACTTATGAAAGAAACTTATTGACGCGTAACACTCGGACTCTTGCAAAACCGATGTGTTTAGATCGAGCTTGTTTCGGTCTAAAACAACTTGTGTCGTTGTTCTAAGCACGAATACATGCTTTTCGCGCAGTTATAAGAGAAAAAGTTTTGACGCGTATCACAGCGACACTTGTAAAACCGAAGTGTTCATATCTAGATCCTTTTGGTCTAAAACAGCTTGTTTCGTTGTATTAAGCACGAATACATGCTTTTCGCGCAGTTATGAGAGAAATAGTTTTGACGCGTATCACACGGTCCCTTGTAAAACCGATGTGTTCATATCTATCTCGTTTTGGTCTAAAACAGCTTGTTTCGTTGTATTAAGCACGAATACATGCTTTTCGCGCAGTTATGAGAGAAAAAGTTTTGACGCGTATCACATGGACACTTGTAATTCCGATGTGTTCATATCTAGCTCGTTTTGGTGTAAAACAGCTTTTTCGTTGTATTAGGCACGAATACATGCTTTTCGCGCAGTTATGAAAAAAAGTTTTGACGCGTATCACATGGACACTTGTAAAACCGATGTGTTCAGATTTAGCTCGTTTTGGTCTAAAACAGCTTCTTTCGTTCTATTAAGCACGAATACATGCTTTTCGCACAGTTATGAGAAAAAGTTTTGACGCGTATCACATGGACACTTGTAAAACCGATGTGTTCAGATTTAGCTCGTTTCGGTCTAAAACAGCTTGTTTCGTTGTTTTAAGCAAAAATACATGCTTTTCGCGCAGTTATGAGAGAAAAAGTTTTGACGCTTATCACACGGACACTTGTAAAACCGGTGTTCATATCTAGCTCATTTTTATCTAAAACAGCTTGTTTTGTTGTATTAAGCACGAATACATGTTTTGCGCGCAGTTTTAAGAGAAAAAGTTTTGACGCGTACCACAGGGACACGTATATCAATGTGTTCAGATTTTGCTCTTTTCGGTGTAAAACAGCTTGTTTCGTTGTATTAAGCACGAATACATGCTTTTCGCAGTTATGAGAAATGTTTTGACGCGTATCGCACGGTCACTTGTAAAACCGACGTGTTCATATCTAGCTCGTTGTGGTGTAAAACAGCTTGTTTTTGTTTCGTTTTATTAAGCACGAATGCATGCTTTTCGCGCAGTTATGAGAGAAAAAGTTTTGACGCGTATCACATGGACACTTGTAAAACCGATGTGTTCAGATTTAGCTCGTTTCGGTCTAAAACAGCTTGTTCCGTTCTATTAAGCACGAATACATGCTTTTCGCGCAGTTATGAGAAAATGTTTTGACGCGTATCTCATGGACACTTGTAAAAGCGATGTGTTCAGATTTAGCTCGTTTCGGTCTAAAACAGCTTGTTTCGTTGTTTTAAACACGAATACATGCTTTTCGCGCAGTTATGAGAAAACGTTTTGACGCGTATCACACTGACACTTGTAAACCGATGTGTTTAGATCTAGCTTGTTTCAGTCTAAAACAGCTTTTTTTCGTTGTTTTAATCACGAATACATGCTTTTCGCGCAGTTATGAGAGAAAAGTTTTGACGCGTATCACTCGGACTCGCAAAACCGATCTGTTTAGATCTAGCTCGTTTCGATCTAAAACAGCTTGTCTCGTTGTATTAAGCACAAATACATGCTTTTCGCGCAGTTATGAGAGGAAACGTTTTGACGCGTACCAGACGGTCACTTGTAAAACCGATGTGTTCATATCTAGCTCGTTTTGGTGTAAAACAGCTTGTTTCGTTGTATTAAGCACGAATACATAATTTTCGTGCAGTTATGAGAGAAAAAACATTGACGCGTATCACACGGACGCTTGTAAAACCGATGTGTTCACATTTAGCTCGTTTCGGTCCAAAACACCTTGTGTCGTTGTATTAAGCACGAATACATGCTTTTCGCGCAGTTATGAGAAAATGTTTTGACGCGTATCACACTGACACTTGTAAACCGATGTTCAGATTTAGCTCGTTTCGTTCTAAAACAGCTTGTTTCTTTGTTTTAATCACGAATACATCCTCTCCGCGCAGTTATGAGAGAAAAAGTTTTGACGCGTATCACAGGGACACTTGTAAAACCGATGTGTTCATATCTAGATCCTTTTGGTCTAAAACAGCTTCTTTCGTTGTATTAAGCACGAATACATGCTTTTCGCGCAGTTATGAGAGAAAAAGTTTTGACGCGTATCACACGGTCACTTGTAAAACCGATGTGTTCATATCTAGCTCGTTTTGATCTAAAACAGCTTCTTGCGTTGTATTAAGCACGAATGCATGATTTTCGCTCAGTTATGAGAGAAAAAGTTTTGACGCGTATCACACGGACACTTGTAAAACCGGTGTTCATATCTAGCTCATTGTTGTCCAAAACAGCTTGTTTTGTTGTATTAAGCACGAATACGTGCTTTTCGCGCAGTTATAAGAGGAAAAGTTTTGACGCGTATCACACGAACACTTAAAACCGATGTGTTCAGATCTAGCTCGTTTTGGTCTTAAACAGCTTGTTTCGTTGTATTAAGCAAGAATACATGCTTTTCGCGCAGTTATGAGAGAAAAAGTTTTGACGCGTGTCACACGGACACTTGTAAAACCGGTGTTCATATCTAGCTCACTTCGGTCTAAAACAGATTGTTTTGTTGTAATAAGCACGAATACATGCTTTGCGCGCAGTTTTAAGAGAAAACGGTTTTGAGGCGTATCACAGAGACACAAATAACCGATGTGTTCAGATTTAGCTCTTTTCGGTGTAAAACAGCTTGTTTCGTTGTATTAAGCACGTTATGAGCGCACGTAAGCACGTTTTCGCAATTATGAGAGAAAAAGTTTTGACGCGTATCACACGGACACTTGTAAACCGTTGCTCATATCTAGCTCACTTCGTACTAAAACAGCTTGTTTTGTTGTATTAAGCACGAATACATGCTTTTCGCGCAGTTATTAGAAAAAGTTTTGACGCGTATCACATGGACACTTGTAAAACCGATGTGTTCAGATTTAGCTCGTTTCGATCTAAAACAGCTTGTTTCGTTCTATTAAGCACGAATACATGCTTTTCGCGCAGTTATGAGAAAATGTTTTGACGCGTATCACATGGACACTTGTAAAACCGATGTGTTCAGATTTAGCTCGTTTCGGTCTAAAACAGCTTGTTTCGTTGTTTTAAACACGAATACATGCTTTTCGCGCAGTTATGAGAAAACGTTTTGACGCGTATCACACTGACACTTGTAAACCGATGTGTTTAGATCTAGCTTGTTTCAGTCTAAAACAGCTTTTTTTCGTTGTTTTAATCACGAATACATGCTTTTCGCGCAGTTATGAGAGAAAAGTTTTGACGCGTATCACTCGGACTCGCAAAACCGATCTGTTTAGATCTAGCTCGTTTCGATCTAAAACAGCTTGTCTCGTTATTAATCACAAATACATGCTTTTCGCGCAGTTATGAGAGGAAACGTTTTGACGCGTATCAGACGGTCACTTGTAAAACCGATGTGTTCATATCTAGCTTGTTTTGGTGTAAAACAGCTTGTTTCGTTGTATTAAGCACGAATACATACTTTTCGTGCAGTTATGAGAGAAAATACATTGACGCGTATCACACGGACGCTTGTAAAACCGATGTGTTCACATTTAGCTCGTTTCGGTCTAAAACACCTTGTTTGGTTGTTATAAGCACGAATACATGCTTTTCGCGCAGTTATGAGAAAATGTTTTGACGCGTATCACACTGACACTTGTAAACCGATGTTCAGATTTAGCTCGTTTCGTGCTAAAACAGCTTGTTTCTTTGTTTTAATCACGAATACATCCTCTCCGCGCAGTTATGAGAGAAAAAGTTTTGACGCGTATCACAGGCACACTTGTAAAACCGATGTGTTCATATCTAGATCCTTTTGGTCTAAAACAGCTTGTTTCGTTGTATTAAGCACGAATACATGCTTTTCGCGCAGTTATGAGAGAAAACGTTTTGACGCGTATCACACGGTCACTTGTAAAACCGGTGTTCATATCTAGCTCATTGTTGTCCAAAACAGCTTGTTTTGTTGTATTAAGCACGAATACGTGATTTTCGCTCAGTTATGAGAGAAAAAGTTTTGACGCGTATCACACGGACACTTGTAAAACCGGTGTTCATATCTAGCTCATTGTTGTCCAAAACAGCTTGTTTTGTTGTATTAAGCACGAATACGTGCTTTTCGCGCAGTTATGAGAGGAAAAGTTTTGACGCGTATCACACGAACACTTAAAACCGATGTGTTCAGATCTAGCTCGTTTTGGTCTTAAACAGCTTGTTTCGTTGTATTAAGCAAGAATACATGCTTTTCGCGCAGTTATGAGAGAAAAAGTTTTGACGCGTATCACACGGACACTTGTAAAACCGGTGTTCATATCTAGCTCACTTCGGTCTAAAACAGCTTGTTTTGTTGTATTAAGCACGAATACATGATTTGCGCGCAGTTTTAAGAGAAAAACGGTTTTGAGGCGTATCACAGAGACACAAATAACCGATGTGTTCAGATTTAGCTCTTTTCGGTGTAAAACAGCTTGTTTCGTTGTATTAAGCACGTTATGAGCGCACGTAAGCACGTTTTCGCAATTATGAGAGAAAAAGTTTTGACGCGTATCACAGGGACACTTGTAAACCCGATGTGTTCATATCTAGATCCTTTTGGTCTAAAACAGCTTGTTTCGTTGTATTAAGCACGAATACATGCTTTTCGCGCAGTTATGAGAGAAATAGTTTTGACGCGTATCACATGGACACTTGTAAGTCCGATGTGTTCATATCTAGCTCGTTTTGGTGTAAAACAGCTTGTTTCGTTGTATTAGCCACGAATACATGCTTTTCGCGCAGTTATGAGAAAAAGTTTTGACGCGTATCACATGGACACTTGTAAAACCGATGTGTTCAGATTTAGCTCGTTTCGGTCTAAAACAGCTTGTTTCGTTCTATTAAGCACGAATACATGCTTTTCGCGCAGCTATGAGAAAAAGTTTTGACGCGTATCACATGGACACTTGTAAAACCGATGTGTTCAGATTTAGCTCGTTTCGGTCTAAAACAGCTTGTTTCGTTGTTTTAAGCAAAAATACATGCTTTTCGCGCAGTTATGAGAGAAAAAGTTTGACGCGTATCACACGGACACTTGTAAAACCGGTGTTCATATCTAGCTCATTTTTGTCTAAAACAGCTTGTTTTGTTGTATTAAGCACGAATACAAGCTTTGCGGGCAGTTTTAAGAGAAAAAGTTTTGACGCGTACCACAGGGACACGTATACCGATGTGTTCAGATTTAGCTCTTTTCGGTGTAAAACAGCTTGTTTCGTTGTATTAAGCACGAATACATGCTTTTCCCAGTTATGAGAAATGTTTTGACGCGTATCGCATGGTCACTTTGTAAAACCCACGTGTTCAATCTAGCTCGTTTTGGTGTAAAACAGCTTGTTTTTGTTTCGTTTTATTAAGCACGAATGCATGCTTTTCGCGCAGTTAATAGAAAAGGTTTTGACGCGTATCACATGGACACTTGCAAAGCCGATGTGATTAGATCTAGCAGCTTTAGGTCTAAAACAGCTTGTCTCGTTGTTTTAGGTACGAATACACGCTTTTCGCGCAGTTATGAGAGAAAAAGTTTTGACGCGTATCACACGGACACTTGTAAAATCGATGTGCTCATATCTAGTTCGTTTTGGTCTAAAACAGATTGTTTCGTTGTATTAAGCACGAATACATGCTTTTCGCGCAGTTATAAGAGAAAAAGTTTTGACGCGTATCACAGGGACACTTGTAAAACCGATGTGTTCATATCTAGATCCTTTTGGTCTAAAACAGCTTGTTTCGTTGTATTAAGCACGAATACATGCTTTTCGCGCAGTTATGAGAGAAAAAGTTTTGACGCGTATCACACGGTCACTTGTAAAACCGATGTGTTCATATCTAGCTCGTTTTGGTCTAAACAGCTTGTTTCGTTGTATTACGCACAATACATGCTTTTCGCGCAGTTATGAGAGAAAAAGTTTTGACGCGTATCACACTGACACTTGTAAACCGATGCGTTTAGATCCAGCTTGTTTCGGTCTAAAACAGCTTTTTTTCGTTGTTTTAATCACGAATACATGCTTTTCGCGCAGTTATGAGAGAAAAGTTTTGACGCGTATCAGACGGTGACTTGTAAAACCGATGTGTTCATATCTAGCTCGTTTTGGTGTAAAACAGCTTGTTTCGTTGTATTAAGCACGAATACATACTTTTCGTGCAGTTTTGAGAGAAAAAACATTGACGCGTATCACACGGACGCTTGTAAAACCGATGTGTTCACATTTAGCTCGTTTCGGTCTAAAACAGCTTGTTTCGTTGTATTAAGCACGAATACATGCTTTTCGCGCAGTTATGGAAAATGTTTTGACGCGTATCACACTGACACTTGTAAACCGATGTTCAGATTTAGCTCGTTTCGGTTTAAAACAGCTTGTTTCTTTGTTTTAATCACGAATACATCCTTTCCGCGCAGTTATGTGAGAAAAAGTTTTGACGCGTATCACAGGGACACTTGTAAATCCGATGTGTTCAGATTTAGCTCGTTTCGGTCTAAAACAGCTTGTTTCGTTGTATTAAGCAAGAATACATGCTTTTCGCGCAGTTATGAGAGGAAAAGTTTTGACGCGTATCACACGGACACTTGTAAAACCGGGTGTTCATATCTAGCTCACTTCGGTCTAAAACAGCTTGTTTTGTTGTATTAAGCACGAATACATGCTTTTCGCGCAGTTATAAGAGGAAAAGTTTTGACGCGTATCACAGGGACACTTGTAAAAGCGATGTGTTCATATCTAGATCCTTTTGGTCTAAAACAGCTAGTTTTGTTGTATTAAGCACGAATACATGCTTTTCGCGCAGTTTTTGACGAGAAAAAGTTTTGACGCGTATCACACGGTCACTTGTAAAACCGATGTGTTCATATCTAGCTCGTTTTGGTCTAAAACAGCTTGTTTCGTTGTATTAAGCAAGAATACATGCTTTTCGCTCGAGAGAAAAAGTTTTGACGCGTATCACTTGGACACTTGTAAATCCGATGTGTTCATATCTAGCTCGTTTTGGTGTAAAACAGCTTGTTTCGTTGTATTAGGCACGAATACATGCTTTTCGCGCAGTTATGAGAAAAAGTTTTGACGCGTATCACACAGACACTTGTAAAACCGATGTGTTCAGATTTAGCTCATTTCGGTCTAAAACAGCTTGTTTCGTTCTATTAAGCACGAATACATGCTTTTCGTGCAGTTATGAGAAAAAGTTTTGACGCGTATCACACGGTCACTTGTAAATCCGATGTGTTCATATCTAGCTCGTTTTATTAAAACAGCTTGTTTCATTGTATTAAGGACGAATACATGCTTTTCGCGCAGTTATGAGAAAAAGTTTTGACGCGTATCACATGGACACTTGTAAAACAGATGTGTTCAGATTTAGCTCGTTTCGGTCTAAAACAGCTTGTTTCGTTCTATTAAGCACGAATACATGCTTTGCGCGCAGTTTTAAGAGAAAAAGTTTTGACGCGTATCACAGGGACACGTATAACCGATGTGTTCAGAATTAGCTCTTTTCGGTGTAAAACAGTTTGTTTCGTTGTATTAAGCACGAATACATGATTTTTGCGCAGTTATGAGAAAAAGTTTTGACTCGTATCACATGGACACTTGTAAAACCGATGTGTTCAGATTTAGCTCGTTTTGGTCTAAAACAGCTTGTTTCGTTGTTTTAAACACGTATACATGCTTTTCGCGCAGTTATGAGAAAACATTTTGACGCGTATCACACGGACACTTGTAAACCGATGTGTGTAGATCTAGCTTGTTTCGGTCTAAAACAGCTTTTTTTCGTTGTTTTAATCACGAATACATGTTTTCGCGCAGTTATGAGAGAAAAGTTTTGACGCGTATCACTCGGACTCGCAAAACCGATCTGTTTAGATCTAGCTCGTTTCGATCTAAAACAGCTTGTCTCGTTGTATTAAGCACGTTATGAGAGCACGTAAGCACGTTTTCGCAGTTATGAGAGAAAAAGTTTAACGCATATCGCACGGTCACTTGTAAAACCGACGTGTTCATATCTAGCTCGTTTTGGTGTAAAACAGCTTGTTTTTGTTTCGTTGTATTAAGCACGAATACATGCTTTTCGCGTAGTTATTAGAAAAAGTTTTGACGCGTATCACATGGACACTTGTAAAACCGATGTGTTCAGATTTAACTCGTTTCGGTCTAAAACAGCTTATTTCATTGTTTTAGGCACGAATACATGCTTTTCGCGCAGTTATGAGAGAAAAAGTTTTGACGCGTATCACACGGACACTTGTAAAACGGGTGTTCATATCTAGCTCATTTTTGTCTAAAACAGCTTGTTTTGTTGTATTAAGCACGAATACAAGCTTTGCGGGCAGTTTTAAGAGAAAAAGTTTTGACGCGTACCACAGGGACACGTATACCGATGTGTTCAGATTTAGCTCTTTTCGGTGTAAAACAGCTTGTTTCGTTGTATTAAGCACGAATACATGCTTTTCCCAGTTATGAGAAATGTTTTGACGCGTATCGCATGGTCACTTGTAAAACCCACGTGTTCATATCTAGCTCGTTTTGGTGTAAAACAGCTTGTTTTTGTTTCGTTTTATTAAGCACGAATGCATGCTTTTCGCGCAGTTAATAGAAAAGGTTTTGACGCGTATCACATGGACACTTGCAAAGCCGATGTGATTAGATCTAGCAGCTTTAGGTCTAAAACAGCTTGTCTCGTTGTTTTAGGTACGAATACACGCTTTTCGCGCAGTTATGAGAGAAAAAGTTTTGACGCGTATCACACGGACACTTGTAAAACCGATGGGCTCAGATCTAGTTCGTTTTGGTCTAAAACAGATTGTTTCGTTGTATTAAGCACGAATACATGCTTTTCGCGCAGTTATAAGAGAAAAAGTTTTGACGCGTATCACAGGGACACTTGTAAAACCGATGTGTTCATATCTAGATCCTTTTGGTCTAAAACAGCTTGTTTCGTTGTATTAAGCACGAATACATGCTTTTCGCGCAGTTATGAGAGAAAAAGTTTTGACGCGTATCACACGGTCACTTGTAAAACCGATGTGTTCATATCTAGCTCGTTTTGGTCTAAAACAGCTTGTTTCGTTGTATTACGCACAATACATGCTTTTCGCGCAGTTATGAGAGAAAAAGTTTTGACGCGTATCACATGGACACTTGTAAAACCGATGTGTTCAGATTTAGCTCGTTTCGGTCTAAAACAGCTAGTTTCGTTGTATTAAGCACGAATACATGCTTTTCGCGCAGTTTTGAGAGAAAAAGTTTTGACGCGTATCACACGGTCACTTGTAAAACCGATGTGTTCATATCTAGCTCGTTTTGGTCTAAAACAGCTTGTTTCGTTGTATTAAGCAAGAATACATGCTTTTCGCTCGAGAGAAAAAGTTTTGACGCGTATCACTTGGACACTTGTAAATCCGATGTGTTCATATCTAGCTCGTTTTGGTGTAAAACAGCTTGTTTCGTTGTATTAGGCACGAATACATGCTTTTCGCGCAGTTATGAGAAAAAGTTTTGACGCGTATCACACAGACACTTGTAAAACCGATGTGTTCAAATTTAGCTCATTTCGGTCTAAAACAGCTTGTTTCGTTCTATTAAGCACGAATACATGCTTTTCGCGCAGTTATGAGAAAAAGTTTTGACGCGTATCACACGGTCACTTGTAAATCCGATGTGTTCATATCTAGCTCGTTTTGGTAAAACAGCTTGTTTCATTGTATTAAGCACGAATACATGCTTTTCGCGCAGTTATGAGAAAAAGTTTTGACGCGTATCACATGGACACTTGTAAAACAGATGTGTTCAGATTTAGCTCGTTTCGGTCTAAAACAGCTTGTTTCGTTCTATTAAGCACGAATACATGCTTTGCGCGCAGTTTTAAGAGAAAAAGTTTTGACGCGTATCACAAGGACACGTATAACCGATGTGTTCAGATTTAGCTCTTTTCGGTGTAAAACAGTTTGTTTCGTTGTATTAAGCACGAATACTTGATTTTTGCGCAGTTATGAGAAAAAGTTTTGACTCGTATCACATGGACACTTGTAAAACCGATGTGTTCAGATTTAGCTCGTTTTGGTCTAAAACAGCTTGTTTCGTTGTTTTAAACACGTATACATGCTTTTCGCGCAGTTATGAGAAAACATTTTGACGCGTATCACACTGACACTTGTAAACCGATGTGTTTAGATCTAGCTTGTTTCGGTCTAAAACAGCTTTTTTTCGTTGTTTTAATCACGAATACATGTTTTCGCGCAGTTATGAGAGAAAAGTTTTGACGCGTATCACTCGGACTCGCAAAACCGATCTGTTTAGATCTAGCTCGTTTCGATCTAAAACAGCTTGTCTCGTTGTATTAAGCACGTTATGAGAGCACGTAAGCACGTTTTCGCAGTTATGAGAGAAAAAGTTTAACGCGTATCGCACGGTCACTTGTAAAACCGACGTGTTCATATCTAGCTCGTTTTGGTGTAAAACAGCTTGTTTTTGTTTCGTTGTATTAAGCACGAGTACATGCTTTTCGCGTAGTTATTATAAAAAGTTTTGACGCGTATCACATGGACACTTGTAAAACCGATGTGTTCAGATTTAACTCGTTTCGGTCTAAAACAGCTTATTTCATTGTTTTAGGCACGAATACATGCTTTTCGCGCAGTTATGAGAGAAAAAAATATTGACGCGTATCACACGGACACTTTTAAAACCGATGTGTTCAGATTTAGCTCGTTTCGGTCTAAAACAGCTTGTTTCGTTCTATTAAGCACGAATACATGCTTTTCGCGCAGTTATGAGAAAACGTTTTGACGCGTAACACATGACACTTGTAAATCCGATGTGTTCATATCTAGCTCGTTTTGGTGTAAACAGCTTGTTTCGTTGTATTAGGCACGAATACATGCTTTTCGCGCAGTTATGAGAAAAAGTTTTGACGCGTATCACATAGACACTTGTAAAACCGATGTGTTCAGATTTAGCTCATTTCGGTCTAAAACGGCTTGTTTCGTTCTATTAGGCACGAATACATGCTTTTCGCGCAGTTATGAGAAAACGTTTTGACGCGTATCACACGGTCACTTGTAAATCCGTTGTGTTCATATCTAGCTCGTTTTGGTAAAACAGCTTGTTTCATCGTATTAAGCACGAATACATGCTTTTCGCGCAGTTATGAGAAAAAGTTTTGACGCGTATCACATGGACACTTGTAAAACAGATGTGTTCAGATTTAGCTCGTTTCGGTCTAAACCAGCTTGTTTCGTTCTATTAAGCACGAATACATGCTTTTCGCGCAGTTATGAGAAAAAGTTTTGACGCGTATAACATGGACACTTGTAAAACCGATGTGTTCAGATTTAGCCCGTATTGGTTTAAAACAGCTTGTTTTGTTGTATTAAGCACGAATACATGCTTTGCGCGCAGTTTTAAGAGAAAAAGTTTTGACGCGTATCACAGGGACGCATCTAACCGATGTGTTCAGATTTAACTCTTTTCGGTGTAAAATAGCTTGTTTCGTTGTATTAAGCAAGAATACATGCTTTTCGCGCAGTTA
The DNA here is from genome assembly GCF_052857255.1 of Amblyomma americanum. NCBI lineage: Eukaryota > Metazoa > Arthropoda > Arachnida > Ixodida > Ixodidae > Amblyomma > Amblyomma americanum. The sequence continues at coordinate 403,736 of NW_027526501.1, read as the reverse complement.
TTGGAGAAAAAGTTTTGACGCGTATCACACGGACACTTGTAAAACCGTTGCTCATATCTAGCTCACTTCGGTCTAAAACAGCTTGTTTTGTTGTATTAAGCACGAATACATGCTTTGCGCGCAGTTTTAACAGAAAAAGTTTTGACGCGTATCACAGGGACACGTATAACCGATGTGCTCAGATTTAGCTCTTTTCGGTGTAAAACAGCTTGTTTCGTTGTATTAAGCATGAATACATGCTTTTCGCAGTTATGAGAGAAAAAGTTTTGACGCGTATCGCACGGTCACTTGCAAAACCGACGTGTTCATATCTAGCTCGTTTCGGTGTAAAACAGCTTGTTTTTCTTTCGTTGTATTAAGCACGAATACATGCTTTTCGCGCAGTTATTAGAAAAAGTTTTGACGCGTATCACATGGACACTTGTAAAACCGATATGTTCAGATTTAACTCGTTTCGGTGTAAAACAGCTTGTTTCATTGTTTTAGGCACGAATACATGCTTTTCGCGCAGTTATGAGAGAAAAAATATTGGCGCGTATCACACGGACACTTGTAAAAAAGATGTGTTCAGATTTAGCTCGTTTCGGTCTAAAACAGCTTGTTTCGTTCTATTAAGCACGAATACATGCTTATCGCGCCGTTATGAGAAAACGTTTTGATGCGTATCACACTGACACTTGTAAACCGATGTTCAGATTTAGCCTGTTTCGGTCTAAAACAGCTTGTTTCTTTGTTTTAATCACGAATACATGCTTTTCGCGCACTTATGAGAGAAACTTATTGACGCATAACACTCGGACTCTTGCAAAACCGATGTGTTTAGATCTAGCTTGTTTCGGTCTAAAACAACTTGTGTCGTTGTTCTAAGCACGAATACATGCTTTTCGCGCAGTTATAAGAGAAAAAGTTTTGACGCGTATCACAGGGACACTTGTAAAACCGATGTGTTCATATCTAGATCCTTTTGGTCTAAAACAGCTTGTTTCGTTGTATTAAGCACAAATACATGCTTTTCGCGCAGTTATGAGAGAAATAGTTTTGACGCGTATCACACGGTCCCTTGTAAAACCGATGTGTTCATATCTATCTCGTTTTGGTCTAAAACAGCTTGTTTCGTTGTATTAAGCACGAATACATGCTTTTCGCGCAGTTATGAGAGAAAAAGTTTTGACGCGTATCACATGGACACTTGTAATTCCGATGTGTTCATATCTAGCTCGTTTTGGTGTAAAACAGCTTTTTCGTTGTATTAGGCACGAATACATGCTTTTCGCGCAGTTATGAGAAAAAGTTTTGACGCGTATCACATGGACACTTGTAAAACCGATGTGTTCAGATTTAGCTCGTTTCGGTCTAAAACAGCTTGTTTCGTTGTTTTAAGCAAAAATACATGCTTTTCGCGCAGTTGTGAGAGAAGAAGTTTTGACGCTTATCACACGGACACTTGTAAAACCGGTGTTCATATCTAGCTCATTTTTATCTAAAACAGCTTGTTTTGTTGTATTAAGCACGAATACATGTTTTGCGCGCAGTTTTAAGAGAAAAAGTTTTGACGCGTACCACAGGGACACGTATATCGATGTGTTCAGATTTAGCTCTTTTCGGTGTAAAACAGCTTGCTTCGTTGTATTAAGCACGAATACATGCTTTTCGCAGTTATGAGAAATGTTTTGACGCGTATCGCACGGTCACTTGTAAAACCGACGTGTTCATATCTAGCTCGTTGTGGTGTAAAACAGCTTGTTTTTGTTTCGTTTTATTAAGCAGGAATACATGCTTTTAGCGCAGTTAATAGAAAAAGTTTTGACGCGTATCACATGGACACTTGCAAAGCCGATGTGATTAGATCTAGCTCCTTTCGGTCTAAAACAGATTGTTTCGTTGTATTAAGCACGAATACATGCTTTTCGCGCAGTTATAAGAGAAAAAGTTTTGACGCGTATCGCAAGGACACTTGTAAAACCGATATGTTCATATCTAGATCCTTTTGGTCTAAAACAGCTTGTTTCGTTGTATTAAGCACGAATACATGCTTTTCGCGCATTTATGAGACAAGAAGTTTTGACGCGTATCACATGGACACTTGTAAAACCGATGTGTTCAGATTTAACTCGCTTCGGTCTAAAACAGCTTGTTTCGTCGTTTTAAGCAAGAATACATGCTTTTCGCGCAGTTATGAGAGAAAAAGTTTTGACGCGTATCACACGGACACTTGTAAAGCCGTTGCTCATATCTGGCTCACTTCGGTCTAAAACAGCTTGTTTTGTTGTATTAGGCACGAATACATGTTTTCGCGCAGTTATAAGAGAAAAAGATTTGACGCGTATCACAGGGACACTTGTAAAACCGATGTGTTCATATCTAGATCCTTTTGGTCTAAAACAGCTTGTTTCGTTGTATTAAGCACGAATACATGCTTTTCGCGCAGTTATGAGAGAAAAAGTTTTGACGCGTATCACACGGTCACTTGTAAAACCGATGTGTTCATATCTAGCTCGTTTTGGTCTAAAACAGCTTGCTTCGTTGTATTAAGCACGAATACATGCTTTTCGCGCAGTTATGAGAGAAAAAGTTTTGACGTGTATCACATGGACACTTGTAAAACCGATGTGTTCAGATTTAGCTCGTTTCGGTCTAAAACAGCTTGTTTCGTTCTATTAAGCACGAATACATGCTTTTCGCGCAGTTATGAGAAAATGTTTTGACGCGTATCACATGGACACTTGTAAAACCGATGTGTTCAGATTTAGCTCGTTTCGGTCTAAAACAGCTTGTTTCGTTGTTTTAAACACGAATACATGCTTTTCGCGCAGTTATGAGAAAACGTTTTGACGCGTATCACACTGACACTTGTAAACCGATGTGTTTATATCTAGCTTGTTTCAGTCTAAAACAGCTTTTTTTCGTTGTTTTAATCAAGAATACATGCTTTTCGCGCAGTTATGAGAGAAAAGTTTTGACGCGTATCACTCGGACTCGCAAAACCGATCTGTTTAGATCCAGCTCGTTTCGATCTAAAACAGCTTGTCTCGTTGTATTAAGCACAAATACATGCTTTTCGCGCAGTTATGAGAGGAAACGTTTTGACGCGTATCAGACGGTCACTTGTAAAACCGATGTGTTCATATCTAGCTCGTTTTGGTGTAAAATAGCTTGTTTCGTTGTATTAAGCGCGAATACATACTTTTCGTGCAGTTATGAGAGAAAAAACATTGACGCGTATCACACGGACGCTTGTAAACCGATGTTCAGCTTTAGATCGTTTCGTTCTAAAACAGCTTGTTTCTTTGTTTTAATCACGAATACATCCTCTCCGCGCAGTTATGAGAGAAAAAGTTTTGACGCGTATCACAGGGACACTTGTAAAACCGATGTGTTCATATCTAGATCCTTTTGGTCTAAAACAGCTTGTTTCGTTGTATTAAGCACGAATACATGCTTTTCGCGCAGTTATGAGAGAAAAAGTTTTGACGCGTATCACACGGTCACTTGTAAAACCGATGTGTTCATATCTAGCTCGTTTTGATCTAAAACAGCTTCTTTCGTTGTATTAAGCACGAATGCATGATTTTCGCTCAGTTATGAGAGAAAAAGTTTTGACGCGTATCACACGGACACTTGTAAAACCGGTGTTCATATCTAGCTCATTGTTGTCCAAAACAGCTTGTTTTGTTGTATTAAGCACGAATACGTGCTTTTCGCGCAGTTATGAGAGGAAAAGTTTTGACGCGTATCACACGAACACTTAAAACCGATGTGTTCAGATCTAGCTCGTTTTGGTCTTAAACAGCTTGTTTCGTTGTATTAAGCAAGAATACATGCTTTTCGCGCAGTTATGAGAGAAAAAGTTTTGACGCGTATCACACGGACACTTGTAAAACCGGTGTTCATATCTAGCTCACTTCGGTCTAAAACAGCTTGTTTTGTTGTATTAAGCACGAATACATGCTTTGCGCGCAGTTTTAAGAGAAAACGGTTTTGAGGCGTATCACAGAGACACAAATAACCGATGTGTTCAGATTTAGCTCTTTTCGGTGTAAAACAGCTTGTTTCGTTGTATTAAGCACGTTATGAGCGCACGTAAGCACGTTTTCGCAATTAGGAGAGAAAAAGTTTTGACGCGTATCACACGGACACTTGTAAACCGTTGCTCATATCTAGCTCACTTCGTACTAAAACAGCTTGTTTTGTTCTATTAAGCACGAATACATGCTTTTCGCGCAGTTATTAGAAAAAGTTTTGACGCGTATCACATGGACACTTGTAAAATCGATGTGTTCAGATTTAACTCCTTTCGGTCTAAAACAGCTTGTCTCGTTGTTTTAGGTACGAATACACGCTTTTTGCGCAGTTATGAGAGAAAAATATTGACGCGTATCACACGGACACTTGTAAAACCGATGTGTTCAGATTTAGCTCGTTTCGGTCTAAAACTGCTTGTTTCGTTCTATTAAGCACGAATACATGCTTTTCGCGCAGTTATGAGAAAACGTTTTGATGCGTATCACACTGACACTTGTAAATCGATGTTCAGATTTAGCCTGTTTCGGTCTAAAACAGCTTTTTCTTTGTTTTAATCACGAATACATGCTTTTCGCGCACTTATGAGAGAAACTTATTGACGCGTAACACTCGGACTCTTGCAAAACCGATGTGTTTAGATCTAGCTCGTTTCGGTCTAAAACAACTTGTGTCGTTGTTCTAAGCACGAATACATGCTTTTCGCGCAGTTATGAAAGAAAAAGTTTTGACGCGTATCACATGGACACTTGTAAGTCCGATGTGTTCATATCTAGCTCGTTTTGGTGTAAAACAGCTTGTTTCGTTGTATTAGGCACGAATACATGCTTTTCGCGCAGTTATGAGAAAAAGTTTTGACGCGTATCACATGGACACTTGTAAAACCGATGTGTTCAGATTTAGCTCGTTTCGGTCTAAAACAGCTTGTTTCGTTCTATTAAGCACGAATACATGCTTTTCGCGCAGTTATGAGAAAAAGTTTTGACGCGTATCACATGGACACTTGTAAAACCGATGTGTTCAGATTTAGCTCGTTTCTGTCTAAAACAGCTTGTTTCGTTGTTTTAAGCAAAAATACATGCTTTTCGCGCAGTTATGAGAGAAAAAGTTTTGACGCGTATCACACGGACACTTGTAAAACCGGTGTTCATATCTAGCTCATTTTTGTCTAAAACAGCTTGTTTTGTTGTATTAAGCACGAATACAAGCTTTGCGCGCAGTTTTAAGAGAAAAAGTTTTGACGCGTACCACAGGGACACGTATACCGATGTGTTCAGATTTAGCTCTTTTCGGTGTAAAACAGCTTGTTTCGTTGTATTAAGCACGAATACATGCTTTTCCCACTTATGAGAAATGTTTAGACGCGTATCGCATGGTCACTTGTAAAACCCACGTGTTCATATCTAGCTCGTTTTGGTTAAAACAGCTTGTTTTTGTTTCGTTTTATTAGGCACGAATGCATGCTTTTCGCGCAGTTAATAGAAAAAGTTTTGACGCGTATCACATGGACACTTGCAAAGCCGATGTGATTAGATCTAGCACCTTTAGGTCTAAAACAGCTTGTCTCGTTGTTTTAGGTACGAATACACGCTTTTCGCGCAGTTATGAGAGAAAAAGTTTTCACGCGTATCACACGGACACTTGTAAAACCGATGTGTTCAGATCTAGTTCGTTTTGGTCTAAAACAGATTGTTTCGTTGTATTAAGCACGAATACATGCTTTTCGCGCAGTTATAAGAGAAAAAGTTTTGACGCGTATCACAGGGACACTTGTAAAACCGATGTGTTCATATCTAGATCCTTTTGGTCTAAAACAGCTTGTTTCGTTGTATTAAGCACGAATACATGCTTTTCGCGCAGTTATGAGAGAAAAAGTTTTGACGCGTATCACACGGTCACTTGTAAAACCGATGTGTTCATATCTAGCTCGTTTTGGTCTAAAACAGCTTGTTTCGTTGTATTACGCACAATACATGCTTTTCGCGCAGTTATGAGAGAAAAAGTTTTGACGCGTATCACATGGACACTTGTAAAACCGATGTGTTCAGATTTAGCTCGTTTCGGTCTAAAACAGCTTGTTTCGTTGTTTTAAACACGAATACATGCTTTTCGCGCAGTTATGAGAAAACGTTTTGACGCGTATCACACTGACACTTGTAAACCGATGCGTTTAGATCCAGCTTGTTTCGGTCTAAAACAGCTTTTTTTCGTTGTTTTAATCACGAATGCATGCTTTTCGCGCAGTTATGAGAGAAAAGTTTTGACGCGTATCAGACGGTCACTTGTAAAACCGATGTGTTCATATCTAGCTCGTTTTGGTGTAAAACAGCTTGTTTCGTTGTATTAAGCACGAATACATACTTTTCGGGCAGTTTTGAGAGAAAAAACATTGACGCGTATCACACGGACGCTTGTAAAACCGATGTGTTCAGATTTAACTCGCTTCGGTCTAAAACAGCTTGTTTCGTCGTTTTAAGCAAGAATACATGCTTTTCGCGCAGTTATGAGAGAAAAAGTTTTGACGCGTATCACACGGACACTTGTAAAACCGTTGCTCATATCTGGCTCACTTCGGTCTAAAACAGCTTGTTTTGTTGTATTAGGCACGAATACATGCTTTTCGCGCCGTTATAAGAGAAAAAGTTTTGACGCGTATCACAGGGACACTTGTAAAACCGATGTGTTCATATCTAGATCCTTTTGGTCTAAAACAGCTTGTTTCGTTGTATTAAGCACGAATACATGCTTTTCGCGCAGTTATGAGAGAAAAAGTTTTGACGCGTATCACACGGTCACTTGTAAAACCGATGTGTTCATATCTAGCTCGTTTTGGTCTAAAACAGCTTGTTTCGTTGTATTAAGCACGAATACATGCTTTTCGCGCAGTTATGAGAGAAAAAGTTTTGACGCGTATCACATGGAAATACTTGTAAAACCGATGTGTTCAGATTTAGCTCTTTTCGGTGTAAAACAGCTTGTTTCGTTGTATTAAGCACGAATACATGCTTTTCCCAGTTATGAGAAATGTTTAGACGCGTATCGCATGGTCACTTGTAAAACCCACGTGTTCATATCTAGCTCGTTTTGGTGTAAAACAGCTTGTTTTTGTTTCGTTTTATTAAGCACGAATGCATGCTTTTCGCGCAGTTAATAGAAAAAGTTTTGACGCGTATCACATGGACACTTGCAAAGCCGATGTGATTAGATCTAGCACCTTTAGGTCTAAAACAGCTTGTCTCGTTGTTTTAGGTACGAATACACGCTTTTCGCGCAGTTATGAGAGAAAAAGTTTTGACGCGTATCACACGGACACTTGTAAAACCGATGTGTTCAGATCTAGTTCGTTTTGGTCTAAAACAGATTGTTTCGTTGTATTAAGCACGAATACATGCTTTTCGCGCAGTTATAAGAGAAAAAGTTTTGACGCGTATCACAGGGACACTTGTAAAACCGATGTGTTCATATCTAGATCCTTTTGGTCTAAAACAGCTTGTTTCGTTGTATTAAGCACGAATAGATGCTTTTCGCGCAGTTATGAGAGAAAAAGTTTTGACGCGTATCACACGGTCACTTGTAAAACCGATGTGTTCATATCTAGCTCGTTTTGGTCTAAAACAGCTTGTTTCGTTGTATTACGCACAATACATGCTTTTCGCGCAGTTATGAGAGAAAAAGTTTTGACGCGTATCACATGGACACTTGTAAAACCGATGTGTTCAGATTTAGCTCGTTTCGGTCTAAAACAGCTTGTTTCGTTGTTTTAAACACGAATACATGCTTTTCGCGCAGTTATGAGAAAACATTTTGACGCGTATCACACTGACACTTGTAAACCGATGTGTTTAGATCCAGCTTGTTTCGGTCTAAAACAGCTTTTTTTCGTTGTTTTAATCACGAATGCATGCTTTTCGCGCAGTTATGAGAGAAAAGTTTTGACGCGTATCAGACGGTCACTTGTGAAACCGATGTGTTCATATCTACCTCGTTTTGGTGTAAAACAGCTTGTTTCGTTGTATTAAGCAAGAATACATACTTTTCGTGCAGTTTTGAGAGAAAAAACATGACGCGTATCACACGGACGCTTGTAAAACCGATGTGTTCATATTTAACTCGCTTCGGTCTAAAACAGCTTGTTTCGTCGTTTTAAGCAAGAATACATGCTTTTCGCGCAGTTATGAGAGAAAAAGTTTTGACGCGTATCACACGGACACTTGTAAAACCGTTGCTCATATCTGGCTCACTTCGGTCTAAAACAGCTTGTTTTGTTGTATTAGGCACGAATACATGCTTTTCGCGCAGTTATAAGAGAAAAAGTTTTGACGCGTATCACAGGGACACTTGTAAAACCGATGTGTTCATATCTAGATCCTTTTGGTCTAAAACAGCTTGTTTCGTTGTATTAAGCACGAATAGATGCTTTTCGCGCAGTTATGAGAGAAAAAGTTTTGACGCGTATCACACGGTCACTTGTAAAACCGATGTGTTCATATCTAGCTCGTTTTGGTCTAAAACAGCTTGTTTCGTTGTATTACGCACAATACATGCTTTTCGCGCAGTTATGAGAGAAAAAGTTTTGACGCGTATCACATGGACACTTGTAAAACCGATGTGTTCAGATTTAGCTCGTTTCGGTCTAAAACAGCTTGTTTCGTTGTTTTAAACACGAATACATGCTTTTCGCGCAGTTATGAGAAAACATTTTGACGCGTATCACACTGACACTTGTAAACCGATGTGTTTAGATCCAGCTTGTTTCGGTCTAAAACAGCTTTTTTTCGTTGTTTTAATCACGAATGCATGCTTTTCGCGCAGTTATGAGAGAAAAGTTTTGACGCGTATCAGACGGTCACTTGTAAAACCGATGTGTTCATATCTAGCTCGTTTTGGTGTAAAACAGCTTGTTTCGTTGTATTAAGCAAGAATACATACTTTTCGTGCAGTTTTGAGAGAAAAAACATTGACGCGTATCACACGGACGCTTGTAAAACCGATGTGTTCATATTTAACTCGCTTCGGTCTAAAACAGCTTGTTTCGTCGTTTTAAGCAAGAATACATGCTTTTCGCGCAGTTATGAGAGAAAAAGTTTTGACGCGTATCACACGGTCACTTGTAAAACCGATGTGTTCATATTTAGCTCGTTTTGGTCTAAAACAGCTTGTTTCGTTGTATTAAGCACGAATACATGCTTTTCGCGCAGTTATGAGAGAAAAAGTTTTGACGCGTATCACATGGACATTTGTAAAACCGATGTGTTCAGATTTAGCTCTTTTCGGTGTAAAACAGCTTGTTTCGTTGTATTAAGCACGAATACATGCTTTTCCCAGTTATGAGAAATGTTTAGACGCGTATCGCATGGTCACTTGTAAAACCCACGTGTTCATATCTAGCTCGTTTTGGTGTAAAACAGCTTGTTTTTGTTTCGTTTTATTAAGCACGAATGCATGCTTTTTGCGCAGTTAATAGAAAAAGTTTTGACGCGTATCACATGGACACTTGCAAAGCCGATGTGATTAGATCTAGCACCTTTAGGTCTAAAACAGCTTGTCTCGTTGTTTTAGGTACGAATACACGCTTTTCGCGCAGTTATGAGAGAAAAAGTTTTGACGCGTATCACACGGACACTTGTAAAACCGATGTGTTCAGATCTAGTTCGTTTGGTCTAAAACAGATTGTTTCGTTGTATTAAGCACGAATACATGGTTTTCGCGCAGTTATAAGAGAAAAAGTTTTGACGCGTATCACAGGGACACTTGTAAAACCGATGTGTTCATATCTAGATCCTTTTGGTCTAAAACAGCTTGTTTCGTTGTATTAAGCACGAACATGCTTTTCGCGCAGTTATGAGAGAAAAAGTTTTGACGCGTATCACACGGTCACTTGTAAAACCGATGTGTTCAGATCTAGTTCGTTTTGGTCTAAAACAGATTGTTTCGTTGTATTAAGCACGAATACATGCTTTTCGCGCAGTTATAAGAGAAAAAGTTTTGACGCGTATCACAGGGACACTTGTAAAACCGATGTGTTCATATCTAGATCCTTTTGGTCTAAAACAGGTTGTTTCGTTGTATTAAGCACGAATACATGCTTTTCGCGCAGTTATGAGAGAAAAAGTTTTGACGCGTATCACACGGTCACTTGTAAAACCGATGTGTTCATATCTAGCTCGTTTTGGTCTAAAACAGCTTGTTTCGTTGTATTACGCACAATACATGCTTTTCGCGCAGTTATGAGAGAAAAAGTTTTGACGCGTATCACATGGACACTTGTAAAACCGATGTGTTCAGATTTAGCTCGTTTCGGTCTAAAACAGCTTGTTTCGTTGTTTTAAACACGAATACATGCTTTTCGCGCAGTTATGAGAAAACGTTTTGACGCGTATCACACTGACACTTGTAAACCGATGCGTTTAGATCCAGCTTGTTTCGGTCTAAAACAGCTTTTTTTCGTTGTTTTAATCACGAATGCATGCTTTTCGCGCAGTTATGAGAGAAAAGTTTTGACGCGTATCAGACGGTCACTTGTAAAACCGATGTGTTCATATCTAGCTTGTTTTGGTGTAAAAGAGCTTGTTTCGTTGTATTAAGCACGAATACATACTTTTCGTGCAGTTTTGAGAGAAAAAACATTGACGCGTATCACACGGACGCTTGTAAACCGATGTTCAGATTTAGCTCGTTTCGGTTTAAAACAGCTTGTTTCTTTGTTTTAATCACGAATACATTCTTTCCGCGCAGTTATGAGAGAAAAAGTTTTGACGCGTATCACAGGGACACTTGTAAATCCGATGTGTTCAGATTTAGCTCGTTTCGGTCTAAAACAGCTTGTTTCGTTGTATTAAGCAAGAATACATGCTTTTCGCGCAGTTATGAGAGGAAAGGTTTTTACGCGTATCACACGGACACTTGTAAAACCGGTGTTCATATCTAGCTCACTTCGGTCTAAAACAGCTTGTTTTGTTGTATTAAGCACGAATACATGCTTTTCGCGCAGTTATAAGAGAAAAAGTTTTGACGCGTATCACAGGGACACTTGTAAAACCGATGTGTTCATATCTAGATCCTTTTGGTCTAAAACAGCTAGTTTCGTTGTATTAAGCACGAATACATGCTTTTCGCGCAGTTTTGAGAGAAAAAGTTTTGACGCGTATCACACGGTCACTTGTAAAACCGATGTGTTCATATCTAGCTCGTTTTGGTCTAAAACAGCTTGTTTCGTTGTATTAAGCACGAATACATGCTTTTCGCTCGAGAGAAAAAGTTTTGACGCGTATCACTTGGACACTTGTAAATCCGATGTGTTCATATCTAGCTCGTTTTGGTGTAAAACAGCTTGTTTCGTTGTATTAGGCACGAATACATGCTTTTCGCGCAGTTATGAGAAAAAGTTTTGACGCGTATCACACAGACACTTGTAAAACCGATGTGTTCAGATTTAGCTCATTTCGGTCTAAAACAGCTTGTTTCGTTCTATTAAGCACGAATACATGCTTTTCGCGCAGTTATGAGAAAAAGTTTTGACGCGTATCACACGGTCACTTGTAAATCCGATGTGTTCATATCTAGCTCGTTTTGGTAAAACAGCTTGTTTCATTGTATTAAGCACGAATACATGCTTTTCGCGCAGTTATGAGAAAAAGTTTTGACGCGTATCACATGGACACTTGTAAAAGAGATGTGTTCAGATTTAGCTCGTTTCGGTCTAAAACAGCTTGTTTCGTTCTATTAAGCACGAATACATGCTTTTCGCGCAGTTATGAGAAAAAGTTTTGACGCGTATCATATGGACACTTGTAAAACCGATGTGTTCAGATTTAGCCCGTTTTGGTCTAAAACAGCTTGTTTTGTTGTATTAAGCACGAATACATGCTTTGCGCGCAGTTTTAAGAGAAAAAGTTTTGACGCGTATCACTTGGACACTTGTAAATCCGATGTGTTCATATCTAGCTCGTTTTGGTGTAAAACAGCTTGTTTCGTTGTATTAGGCACGAATACATGCTTTTCGCGCAGTTATGAGAAAAAGTTTTGACGCGTATCATACAGACACTTGTAAAACCGATGTGTTCAGATTTAGCTCATTTCGGTCTAAAACAGCTTGTTTCGTTTATTAAGCACGAATACATGCTTTTCGCGCAGTTATGAGGAAAAGTTTTGACGCGTATCACACGGTCACTTGTAAATCCGATGTGTTCCTATCTAGCTCGTTTTGGTAAAACAGCTTGTTTCATTGTATTAAGCACGAATACATGCTTTTCGCGCAGTTATGAGAAAAAGTTTTGACGCGTATCACATGGACACTTGTAAAACAGATGTGTTCAGATTTAGCTCGTTTCGGTCTAAAACAGCTTGTTTCGTTCTATTAAGCACGAATACATGATTTTCGCGCAGTTATGAGAAAAAGTTTTGACTCGTATCACAAGGACACTTGTAAAACCGATCTGTTTAGATCTAGCTCGTTTCGATCTAAAACAGCTTGTCTCGTTGTATTAAGCACGAATACATGCTTTGCGCGCAGTTTTAAGAGAAAAAGGTTTTGACGCGTATCACAGAGACGCAAATAACCGTTGTGTTCAGATTTAGCTCTTTTCGGTGTAAAACAGCTTGTTTCGTTGTATTAAGCACGTTATGAGAGCACGTAAGCACGTTTTCGCAGTTATGAGTTTTGACGCGTATCGCACGGTCACTTGTAAAACCGACGTGTTCATTTCTAGCTCGTTTTGGTGTAAAACAGCTTGTTTTTGTTTCGTTGTAATAAGCACGAATACATGCTTTTCGCGTAGTTATTAGAAAATGTTTTGACGCGTATCACATAGACACTTGTAAAACCGATGTGTTCAGATTTAACTCGTTTCGGTCTAAAACAGCTTATTTCATTGTTTTAGGCACGAATACATGCTTTTCGCGCAGTTATGAGAGAAAAAAATATTGACGCGTATCACACGGACACTTTTAAAACCGATGTGTTCAGATTTAGCTCGTTTCGGTCTAAAACAGCTTGTTTCGTTCTATTAAGCACGAATACATGCTTTTCGCGCAATTATGAGAAAACGTTTTGACGCGTAACACTCGGACTCTTGCAAAACCGATGTGTTTAGATCTAGCTCGTTTCGGTCTAAAACAACTTGAGTCGTTGTATTAAGCACGATTACATGCTTTTCGCGCAGTTATGAGAGAAAAAGTTTTGACGCGTATCACATGACACTTGTAAATCCGATGTGTTCATATCTAGCTCGTTTTGGTGTAAACAGCTTGTTTCGTTGTATTAGGCACGAATACATGCTTTTCGCGCAGTTATGAGAAAAAGTTTTGACGCGTATCACATAGACACTTGTAAAACCGATGTGTTCAGATTTAGCTCATTTCGGTCTAAAACAGCTTGTTTCGTTCTATTAAGCACGAATACATGCTTTTCGCGCAGTTATGAGAAAAAGTTTTGACGCGTATCACATGGACACTGGTAAAACAGATGTGTTCAGATTTAGCCCGTTTTGGTCTAAAACAGCTTGTTTTGTTGTATTAAGCACGAATACATGCTTTGCGAGCAGTTTTAAGAGAAAAAGTTTTGACGCGTATCACAGGGACGCATATAACCGATATGTTCAGATTTAGCTCTTTTCGGTGTAAAACAGCTTGTTTCGTTGTATTAAGCACGAATACATGATTTTCGCGCAGTTATGAGAAAAAGTTGTGACGCGTATCACATGGACACTTGTAAAACCGATGTGTTCAGATTTAGCTCGTTTCGGTCTAAAACAGCTTGTTTCGTTGTTTTATTCATGAATACATGCTTTTCGCGCAGCTACGAGAGAAAAAGTTTTGACGCGTATCACTCAACTCGCAAAACCGATGTGTTTAGATCTAGCTCGTTTCGGTCTAAAACAGCTTGTCTCTTTGTATTAAGCATGAATACATGCTTTTCGCGCAGTTATGACAGGAAAAGTTTTGACGCGTATCACACGGACACTTGTAAAACCGATGTGTTCAGATTTACCTCGCTTCGGTCTAAAACAGCTTGTTTCGTTGTTTTAAGCAAAAATACATGCTTTTCGCGCAGTTATAAGAGAAAAAGTTTTGACGCGCATCACAGGGACATTTGTAAAACCGATGTGTTCATATCTAGATCCTTTTGGTCTAAAACAGCTTGTTTCGTTGTATTAAGCACGAATACATGCTTTTCGCGCAGTTATGAGAGAAAAAGTTTTGACGCGTATCACACGGTCCCTTGTCAAACCGATGTGTTCATATCTACCTCGTTTTGGTCTAAAACAGCTTGTTTCGTTTTATTAAGCACGAATACATGCTTTTCGCGCAGTTAATAGAAAAAGTTTTGACGCGTATCACATGGACACTTGCAAAGCCGATGTGATTAGATCTAGCTCCTTTCAGTCTAAAACAGCTTGTCTCGTTGTTTTAGGTACGAATACACGCTTTTCGCGCAGTTATGAGAGAAAAAGTTTTGACGCGCATCACACGGACACTTGTAAAACCAATGTGTTCAGATCTAGTTCGTTTCGGTCTAAAACAGCTTGTCTCGTTCTGTTAAGCACGAATACATGCTTTTCGCGCAGTTATGAGAAAAAGTTTTGACGCGTATCACATGGACACTTGTAAAACCGATGTGTTCAGATTTAGCTCGTTTCGATCTAAAACAGCTTGTTTCGTTGTTTTAAGCAAAAATACATGCTTTTCGCGCAGTTATGAGAGAAAAAGTTTTGACGCGTATCACACGGACACTTGTAAAACCGGTGTTCATATCTAGCTCATTTTTGTCTAAAACAGCTTGTTTTGTTGTATTAAGCACGAATACAAGCTTTGCGCGCAGTTTTAAGAGAAAAAGTTTTGACGCGTACCACAGGGACACGTATACCGATGTGTTCAGATTTAGCTCTTTTCGGTGTAAAACAGCTTGTTTCGTTGTATTAAGAAAGAATACATGCTTTTCCCAGTTATGAGAAATGTTTTGACGCGTATCGCATGGTCACTTGTAAAACCCAGGTGTTCATATCTAGCTCGTTTTGGTGTAAAACAGCTTGTTCTTGTTTCGTTTTATTAAGCACGAATGCATGCTTTTCGCGCAGTTAATAGAAAAAGTTTTGACGCGTATCACACGGACACTTGCAAAGCCGATGTGATTAGATCTAGCACCTTTCGGTCTAAAACAGCTTGTCTCGTTGTTTTAGGTACGAATACACGCTTTTCGCGCAGTTATGAGAGAAAAAGTTTTGACGCGTATCACACGGACACTTGTAAAACCGATGTGTTCAGATCTAGTTCGTTTTGGTCTAAAACAGATTGTTTCGTTGTATTAAGCACGAATACATGCTTTGCGCGCAGTTTTAAGAGAAAACGGTTTTGAGGCGTATCACAGAGACACAAATAACCGATGTGTTCAGATTTAGCTCTTTTCGGTGTAAAACAGCTTGTTTCGTTGTATTGAGCACGTTATGAGCGCACGTAAGCACGTTTTCGCAATTATGAGAGAAAAAGTTTTGACGCGTATCACACGGACACTTGTAAACCGTTGCTCATATCTAGCTCACTTCGTACTAAAACAGCTTGTTTTGTTCTATTAAGCACGAATACATGCTTTTCGCGCAGTTATTAGAAAAAGTTTTGACGCGTATCACATGGACACTTGTAAAATCGATGTGTTCAGATTTAACTCCTTTCGGTCTAAAACAGCTTGTCTCGTTGTTTTAGGTACGAATACACGCTTTTCGCGCAGTTATGAGAGAAAAAATATTGACGCGTATCACACGGACACTTGTAAAACCGATGTGTTCAGATTTAGCTCGTTTCGGTCTAAAACTGCTTGTTTCGTTCTATTAAGCACGAATACATGCTTTTCGCGCAGTTATGAGAAAACATTTTGATGCGTATCACACTGACACTTGTAAATCGATGTTCAGATTTAGCCTGTTTCGGTCTAAAACAGCTTTTTCTTTGTTTTAATCACGAATACATGCTTTTCGCGCACTTATGAGAGAAACTTATTGACGCGTAACACTCGGGCTCTTGCAAAACCGATATGTTTAGATCTAGCTCGTTTCGGTCTAAAACAACTTGTGTCGTTGTTCTAAGCACGAATACATGCTTTTCGCGCAGTTATAAGAGAAAACGTTTTGACGCGTATCACAGGGACACTTGTAAAACCGATGTGTTCATATCTAGATCCTTTTGGTCTAAAACAGCTTGTTTCGTTGTATTAAGCACGAATACATGCTTTTCGCGCAGTTATGAGAGAAATAGTTTTGACGCGTATCACACGGTCCCTTGTAAAACCGATGTGTTCATATCTATCTCGTTTTGGTCTAAAACAGCTTGTTTCGTTGTATTAAGCACGAATACATGCTTTTCGCGCAGTTATGAGAGAAAAAGTTTTGACGCGTATCACATGGACACTTGTAAGTCCGATGTGTTCACATCTAGCTCGTTTTGGTGTAAAACAGCTTGTTTCGTTGTATTAGGCACGAATACATGCTTTTCGCGCAGTTATGAGAAAAAGTTTTGACGCGTATCACATGGACACTTGTAAAACCGATGTGTTCAGATTTAGCTCGTTTCGGTCTAAAACAGCTTGTTTCGTTCTATTAAGCACGAATACATGCTTTTCGCGCAGTTATGAGAAAAAGTTTTGACGCGTATCACATGGACACTTGTAAAACCGATGTGTTCAGATTTAGCTCGTTTCTGTCTAAAACAGCTTGTTTCGTTGTTTTAAGCAAAAATACTTGCTTTTCGCGCAGTTATGAGAGAAAAAGTTTTGACGCGTATCACACGGACACTTGTAAAACCGGTGTTCATATCTAGCTCATTTTTGTCTAAAACAGCTTGTTTTGTTGTATTAAGCACGAATACAAGCTTTGCGCGCAGTTTTAAGAGAAAAAGTTTTGACGCGTACCACAGGGACACTTATACCGATGTGTTCAGATTTAGCTCTTTTCGGTGTAAAACAGCTTGTTTCGTTGTATTAAGCACGAATACATGCTTTTCCCAGTTATGAGAAATGTTTAGACGCGTATCGCATGGTCACTTGTAAAACCCACGTGTTCATATCTAGCTCGTTTTGGTGTAAAACAGCTTGTTTTTGTTTCGTTTTATTAGGCACGAATGCATGCTTTTCGCGCAGTTAATAGAAAAAGTTTTGACGCGTATCACATGGACACTTGCAAAGCCGATGTGATTAGATCTAGCACCTTTAGGTCTAAAACAGCTTGTCTCGTTGTTTTAGGTACGAATACACGCTTTTCGCGCAGTTATGAGAGAAAAAGTTTTGACGCGTATCACACGGACACTTGTAAAACCGATGTGTTCAGATCTAGTTCGTTTTGGTCTAAAACAGATTGTTTCGTTGTATTAAGCACGAATACATGGTTTTCGCGCAGTTATAAGAGAAAAAGTTTTGACGCGTATCACAGGGACACTTGTAAAACCGATGTGTTCATATCTAGATCCTTTTGGTCTAAAACAGCTTGTTTCGTTGTATTAAGCACGAATACATGCTTTTCGCGCAGTTATGAGAGAAAAAGTTTTGACGCGTATCACACGGTCACTTGTAAAACCGATGTGTTCAGATCTAGTTCGTTTTGGTCTAAAACAGATTGTTTCGTTGTATTAAGCACGAATACATGCTTTTCGCGCAGTTATGAGAGAAAAAGTATTGACGCGTATCACATGGACACTTGTAAAACCGATGTGTTCAGATTTAGCTCGTTTCGGTCTAAAACAGCTTGTTTCGTTGTTTTAAACACGAATACATGCTTTTCGCGCAGTTATGAGAAAACGTTTTGACGCGTATCACACTGACACTTGTAAACCGATGCGTTTAGATCCAGCTTGTTTCGGTCTAAAACAGCTTTTTTTCGTTGTTTTAATCACGAATGCATGCTTTTCGCGCAGTTATGAGAGAAAAGTTTTGACGCGTATCAGACGGTCACTTGTAAAACCGATGTGTTCATATCTAGCTCGTTTTGGTGTAAAACAGCTTGTTTCGTTGTATTAGGCACGAATACATACTTTTCGTGCAGTTTTGAGAGAAAAAACATTGACGCGTATCACACGGACGCTTGTAAAACCGATGTGTTCACATTTAGCTCGTTTCGGTCTAAAACAGCTTGTTTCGTTGTATTAAGCACGAATACATGCTTTTCGCGCAGTTATGAGAAAATGTTTTGACGCGTATCACACTGACACTTGTAAACCGATGTTCAGATTTAGCTCGTTTCGGTTTAGAACAGCTTGTTTCTTTGTTTTAATCACGAATACATCCTTTCCGCGCAGTTATGAGAGAAAAAGTTTTGACGCGTATCACAGGGACACTTGTAAATCCGATGTGTTCAGATTTAGCTCGTTTCGGTCTAAAACAGCTTGTTTCGTTGTATTAAGTAAGAATACATGCTTTTCGCGCAGTTATGAGAGGAAAGGTTTTTACGCGTATCACACGGACACTTGTAAAACCGGTGTTTATATCTAGCTCACTTCGGTCTAATACAGCTTGTTTTGTTGTGTTAAGCACGAATACATGCTTTTCGCGCAGTTATAAGAGAAAAAGTTTTGACGCGTATCACAGGGACACTTGTAAAACCGATGTGTTCATATCTAGATCCTTTTGGTCTAAAACAGCTAGTTTCGTTGTATTAAGCACGAATACATGCTTTTCGCGCAGTTTTGAGAGAAAAAGTTTTGACGCGTATCACACGGTCACTTGTAAAACCGATGTGTTCATATCTAGCTCGTTTTGGTCTAAAACAGCTTGTTTCGTTGTATTAAGCACGAATACATGCTTTTCGCTCGAGAGAAAAAGTTTTGACGCGTGTCACTTGGACACTTGTAAATCCGATGTGTTCATATCTAGCTCGTTTTGGTGTAAAACAGCTTGTTTCGTTGTATTAGGCACGAATACATGCTTTTCGCGCAGTTAGGAGAACAAGTTTTGACGCGTATCACACAGACACTTGTAAAACCGATGTGTTCAGATTTAGCTCATTTCGGTCTAAAACAGCTTGTTTCGTTCTATTAAGCACGAATACATGCTTTTCGCGCAGTTATGAGAAAACGTTTTGACGCGTATCACACGGTCACTTGTAAATCCGATGTGTTCATATCTAGCTCGTTTTGGTAAAACAGCTTGTTTCATTGTATTAAGCACGAATACATGCTTTTCGCGCAGTTATGAGAAAAAGTTTTGACGCGTATCACATGGACACTTGTAAAACAGATGTGTTCAGATTTAGCTCGTTTCGGTCTAAAACAGCTTGTTTCGTTCTATTAAGCACGAATACATGCTTTTCGCGCAGTTATGAGAAAAAGTTTTGACGCGTATCACATGGACACTTGTAAAACAGATGTGTTCAGATTTAGCCCGTTTTGGTCTAAAACAGCTTGTTTTGTTGTATTAAGCACGAATACATGCTTTGCGCGCAGTTTTAAGAGAAAAAGTTTTGACGCGTATCACAGGGACGCATATAACCGATATGTTCAGATTTAGCTCTTTTCGGTGTAAAACAGCTTGTTTCGTTGTATTAAGCACGAATACATGATTTTCGCGCAGTTATGAGAAAAAGTTGTGACGCGTATCACATGGACACTTGTAAAACCGATGTGTTCAGATTTAGCTCGTTTCGGTCTAAAACAGCTTGTTTCGTTGTTTTATTCATGAATACATGCTTTTCGCGCAGCTACGAGAGAAAAAGTTTTGACGCGTATCACTCAACTCGCAAAACCGATGTGTTTAGATCTAGCTCGTTTCGGTCTAAAACAGCTTGTCTCTTTGTAATAAGCATGAATACATGCTTTTCGCGCAGTTATGACAGGAAAAGTTTTGACGCGTATCACACGGACACTTGTAAAACCGATGTGTTCAGATTTAACTCGCTTCGGTCTAAAACAGCTTGTTTCGTTGTTTTAAGCAAAAATACATGCTTTTCGCGCAGTTATAAGAGAAAAAGTTTTGACGCGTATCACAGGGACATTTGTAAAACCGATGTGTTCATATCTAGATCCTTTTGGTCTAAAACAGCTTGTTTCGTTGTATTAAGCACGAATACATGCTTTTCTTGCAGTTATGAGAGAAAAAGTTTTGACGCGTATCACACGGTCACTTGTCAAACCGATGTGTTCATATCTAGCTCGTTTTGGTCTAAAACAGCTTGTTTCGTTTTATTAAGCACGAATACATGCTTTTCGCGCAGTTAATAGAAAAAGTTTTGACGCGTATAACATGGACACTTGTAAAACCGATGTGTTCAGATTTAGCTCGTTTCGATCTAAAACAGCTTGTTTCGTTGTTTTAAGCAAAAATACATGCTTTTCGCGCAGTTATGAGAGAAAAAGTTTTGACGCGTATCACACGGACACTTGTAAAACCGGTGTTCATATCTAGCTCATTTTTGTCTAAAACAGCTTGTTTTGTTGTATTAAGCACGAATACAAGCTTTGCGCGACGTTTTAAGAGAAAAAGTTTTGACGCGTACCACAGGGACACGTATACCGATGTGTTCAGATTTAGCTCTTTTCGGTGTAAAACAGCTTGTTTCGTTGTATTAAGCACGAATACATGCTTTTCCCAGTTATGAGAAATGTTTTGACGCGTATCGCATGGTCACTTGTAAAACCCAGGTGTTCATATCTAGCTCGTTTTGGTGTAAAACAGCTTGTTTTTGTTTCGTTTTATTAAGCACGAATGCATGCTTTTCGCGCAGTTAATAGAAAAAGTTTTGACGCGTATCACATGGACACTTGCAAAGCCGATGTGATTAGATCTAGCACCTTTCGGTCTAAAACAGCTTGTCTCGTTGTTTTAGGTACGAATACATTCTTTTCGCGCAGTTATGAGAGAAAAAGTTTTGACGCGTATCACACGGACACTTGTAAAAC
The DNA here is from genome assembly GCF_052857255.1 of Amblyomma americanum. Taxonomy (NCBI): domain Eukaryota; kingdom Metazoa; phylum Arthropoda; class Arachnida; order Ixodida; family Ixodidae; genus Amblyomma; species Amblyomma americanum. Next base: position 382,844 of record NW_027526501.1, on the reverse strand, counting down.
CGATGTGTTCAGATCTAGTTCGTTTTGGTCTAAAACAGATTGTTTCGTTGTATTAAGCACGAATACATGCTTTTCGCGCAGTTATAAGAGAAAAAGTTTTGACGCGTATCACAGGGACACTTGTAAAACCGATGTGTTCATATCTAGATCCTTTTGGTCTAAAACAGCTTGTTTCGTTGTATTAAGCACGAATACATGCTTTTCGCGCAGTTATGAGAGAAAAAGTTTTGACGCGTATCACACGGTCACTTGTAAAACCGATGTGTTCATATCTAGCTCGTTTTGGTCTAAAACAGCTTGTTTCGTTGTATTACGCACAATGCATGCTTTTCGCGCAGTTATGAGAGAAAAAGTTTTGACGCGTATCACATGGACACTTGTAAAACCGATGTGTTCAGATCTAGCTTGTTTCGGTCTAAAACAGCTTTTTTTCGTTGTTTTAATCACGAATGCATGCTTTTCGCGCAGTTATGAGAGAAAAGTTTTGACGCGTATCAGACGGTCACTTGTAAAACCGATGTGTTCATATCTAGCTCGTTTTGGTGTAAAACAGCTTGTTTCGTTGTATTAAGCACGAATACATACTTTTCGTGCAGTTTTGAGAGAAAAAACATTGACGCGTATCACACGGACGCTTGTAAAACCGATGTGTTCACATTTAGCTCGTTTCGGTCTAAAACAGCTTGTTTCGTTGTATTAAGCACGAATACATGCTTTTCGCGCAGTTATGAGAAAATGTTTGGACGCGTATCACACTGACACTTGTAAACCGATGTTCAGATTTAGCTCGTTTCGGTTTAAAACAGCTTGTTTCTTTGTTTTAATCACGAATACATCCTTTCCGCGCAGTTATGAGAGAAAAAGTTATGACGCGTATCACAGGGACACTTGTAAATCCGATGTGTTCAGATTTAGCTCGTTTCGGTCTAAAACAGCTTGTTTCGTTGTATTAAGCAAGAATACATGCTTTTCGCGCAGTTATGAGAGGAAAAGTTTTGACGCGTATCACACGAACACTTAAAACCGATGTGTTCAGATCTAGCTCGTTTTGGTCTAAAACAGCTTGTTTCGTTGTATTAAGCAAGAATACATGCTTTTCGCGCAGTTATGAGAGAAAAAGTTTTGACGCGTATCACACGGACACTTGTAAAACCGGTGTTCATATCTAGCTCACTTCGGTTTAAAACAGCTTGTTTTGTTGTATTAAGCACAAATACATGCTTTTCGCGCAGTTATAAGAGAAAAAGTTTTGACGCGTATCACAGGGACACTTGTAAAACCGATGTGTTCATATCTAGATCCTTTTGGTCTAAAACAGCTAGTTTCGTTGTGTTAAGCACGAATACATGCTTTTCGCGCAGTTTTGAGAGAAAAAGTTTTGACGCGTATCACACGGTCACTTGTAAAACCGATGTGTTCATATCTAGCTCGTTTTGGTCTAAAACAGCTTGTTTCGTTGTATTAAGCACGAATACATGCTTTTCGCTCGAGAGAAAAAGTTTTGACGCGTATCACTTGGACACTTGTAAATCCGATGTGTTCATATCTAGCTCGTTTTGGTGTAAAACAGCTTGTTTCGTTGTATTAGGCACGAATACATGCTTTTCGCGCAGTTATGAGAAAAAGTTTTGACGCGTATCACACAGACACTTGTAAAACCGATGTGTTCAGATTTAGCTCATTTCGGTCTAAAACAGCTTGTTTCGTTCTATTAAGCACGAATACATGCTTTTCGCGCAGTTATGAGAAAAAGTTTTGACGCGTATCACACGGTCACTTGTAAATCCAATGTGTTCATATCTAGCTCGTTTTGGTAAAACAGCTTGTTTCATTGTATTAATCACGAATACATGCTTTTCGCGCAGTTATGAGAAAAAGTTTTGACGCGTATCACATGGACACTTGTAAAACAGATGTGTTCAGATTTAGCTCGTTTCGGTCTAAAACAGCTTGTTTCGTTCTATTAAGCACGAATACATGCTTTTCGCGCAGTTATGAGAAAAAGTTTTGACGCATATCACATGGACACTTGTAAAACCGATGTGTTCAGATTTAGCCCGTTTTGGTCTAAAACAGCTTGTTTTGTTGTATTAAGCACGAATACATGCTTTGCGCGCAGTTTTAAGAGAAAAAGTTTTGACGCGTATCACAGGGACACGTAAACCGATGTGTTCATATTTAGCTCTTTTCGGTGTAAAACAGCTTGTTTCGTTGTATTAAGCACGAATACATGATTTTCGCGCAGTTATGAGAAAAAGTTTTGACTCGTATGACATGGACACTTGTAAAACCGATGTGTTCAGATTTAGCTGGTTTCGGTCTAAAACAGCTTGTTTCGTTGTTTTAAACACGAATACATGCTTTTCGCGCAGTTATGAGAAAACGTTTTGACGCGTATCACACTGACACTTGTAAACCGATGTGTTTAGATCTAGCTTGTTTCGGTCTAAAACAGCTTTTTTTCGTTGTTTTAATCACGAATACATGCTTTTCGCGCAGTTATGAGAGAAAAGTTTTGACGCGTATCACTCGGACTCGCAAAACCGATCTGTTTAGATCTAGCTCGTTTCGATCTAAAACAGCTTGTCTCGTTGTATTAAGCACGAATACATGCTTTTCGCGCAGTTTTAAGAGAAAAAGGTTTTGACGCGTATCACAGAGACACAAATAACCGATGTGTTCAGATTTAGCTTTTTTCGGTGTAAAACAGCTTGTTTCGTTGTATTAAGCACGTTATGAGAGCACGTAAGCACGTTTTCGCAGTTATGAGAGAAAAAATTTTGACGCGTATCGCACGGTCACTTGTAAAACCGACGTGTTCATATCTAGCTCGTTTTGGTGTAAAACAGCTTGTTTCGTTGTATTAAGCACGAATACATACTTTTCGTGCAGTTTTGAGAGAAAAAACATTGACGCGTATCACACAAACACTTAAAACCGATGTGTTCAGATCTAGCTCGTTTTGGTCTAAAACAGCTTGTTTCGTTGTATTAAGCAAGAATACATGCTTTTCGCGCAGTTATGAGAGAAAAAGTTTAGACGCGTATCACACGGACACTTGTAAAACCGGTGTTCATATCTAGCTCACTTCGGTCTAAAACAGCTTGTTTTGTTGTATTAAGCACGAATACATGCTTTTCGCGCACTTATGAGAGAAACTTATTGACGCGTAACACTCGGACTCTTGCAAAACCGATGTGTTTAGATCTAGCTCGTTTCGGTCTAAAACAACTTGTGTCGTTGTTCTAAGCACGAATACATGCTTTTCGCGCAGTTATAAGAGAAAAAGTTTTGACGCGTATCACAGGGACACTTGTAAAACCGATGTGTTCATATCTAGATCCTTTTGGTCTAAAACAGCTTGTTTCGTTGTATTAAGCACGAATACATGCTTTTCGCGCAGTTATGAGAGAAATAGTTTTGACGCGTATCACACGGTCCCTTGTAAAACCGATGTGTTCATATCTATCTCGTTTTGGTCTAAAACAGCTTGTTTCGTTGTATTAAGCACGAATACATGCTTTTCGCGCAGTTATGCGAGAAAAAGTTTTGACGCGTATCACATGGACACTTGTAAGTCCGATGTGTTCATATCTAGCTCGTTTTGGTGTAAAACAGCTTGTTTCGTTGTATTAGGCACGAATACATGCTTTTCGCGCAGTTATGAGAAAAAGTTTTGACGCGTATCACATGGACACTTGTAAAACCGATGTGTTCAGATTTAGCTCGTTTCGGTCTAAAACAGCTTGTTTCGTTCTATTAAGCACGAATACATGCTTTTCGCGCAGTTATGAGAAAAAGTTTTGACGCGTATCACATGGACACTTGTAAAACCGATGTGTTCAGATTTAGCTCGTTTCGGTCTAAAACAGCTTGTTTCGTTGTTTTAAGCAAAAATACATGCTTTTCGCGCAGTTATGAGAGAAAAAAGTTTTGACGCGTATCACAGGGACACGTATACCGATGTGTTCAGATTTAGCTCCTTTCGGTGCAAAACAGCTTGTTTCGTTGTATTAAGCACGAATACATGCTTTTCCCAGTTATGAGAAATGTTTTGACGCGTATCGCATGGTCACTTGTAAAACCCACGTGTTCATATCTAGCTCGTTTTGGTGTAAAACAGCTTGTTTTTGTTTCGTTTTATTAAGCACGAATGCATGCTTTTCGCGCAGTTAATAGAAAAAGTTTTGACGCGTATCACATGGACACTTGCAAAGCCGATGTGATTAGATCTAGCACCTTTCGGTCTAAAACAGCTTGTCTCGTTGTTTTAGGTACGAATACACGCTTTTCGCGCAGTCATGAGAGAAAAAGTTTTGACGCGTATCACACGGACACTTGTAAAACCGATGTGTTCAGATCTAGTTCGTTTTGGTCTAAAACAGATTGTTTCGTTGTATTAAGCACGAATACATGCTTTTCGCGCAGTTATAAGAGAAAAAGTTTTGACGCGTATCACAGGGACACTTGTAAAACCGATGTGTTCATATCTAGATCCTTTTGGTCTAAAACAGCTTGTTTCGTTGTATTAAGCACGAATACATGCTTTTCGCGCAGTTATGAGAGAAAAAGTTTTGACGCGTATCACACGGTCACTTGTAAAACCGATGTGTTCAGATCTAGTTCGTTTTGGTCTAAAACAGATTGTTTCGTTGTATTAAGCACGAATACATGCTTTTCGCGCAGTTAAAAGAGAAAAAGTTTTGACGCGTATCACAGGGACACTTGTAAAACCGATGTGTTCATATCTAGATCCTTTTGGTCTAAAACAGCTTGTTTCGTTGTATTAAGCACGAATACATGCTTTTCGCGCAGTTATGAGAGAAAAAGTTTTGACGCGTATCACACGGGCACTTGTAAAACCGATGTGTTCATATCTAGCTCGTTTTGGTCTAAAACAGCTTGTTTCGTTGTATTACGCACAATACATGCTTTTCGCGCAGTTATGAGAGAAAAAGTTTTGACGCGTATCACATGGACACTTGTAAAACCGATGTGTTCAGATTTAGCTCGTTTCGGTCTAAAACAGCTTGTTTCGTTGTTTTAAACAAGAATACATGCTTTTCGCGCAGTTATGAGAAAACGTTTTGACGCGTATCACACTGACACTTGTAAACCGATGCATTTAGATCTAGCTTGTTTTGGTCTAAAACAGCTTTTTTTCGTTGTTTTAATCACGAATACATGCTTTTCGCGCAGTTATGAGAGAAAAGTTTTGACGCGTATCAGACGGTCACTTGTAAAACCGATGTGTTCAGATCTAGCTCGTTTTGGTCTAAAACAGCTTGTTTCGTTGTTTTAAGCAAAAATACATGCTTTTCGCGCAGTTATGAGAGAAAAAAGTTTTGGCGCGTATCACACGGACACTTGTAAAACCGGTGTTCATATCTAGCTCATTTTTGTGTAAAACAGCTTGTTTTGTTGTATTAAGCACGAATACAAGCTTTGCGCGCAGTTTTAAGAGAAAAAGTTTTGACGCGTACCACAGGGACACGTATACCGATGTGTTCAGATTTAGCTCTTTTCGGTGTAAAACAGCTTGTTTCGTTGTATTAAGCACGAATACATGCTTTTCCCAGTTATGAGAAATGTTTTGACGCGTATCGCATGGTCACTTGTAAAACCCACGTGTTCATATCTAGCTCGTTTTGGTGTAAAACAGCTTGTTTTTGTTTCGTTTTATTAAGCACGAATGCATGCTTTTCGCGCAGTTAATAGAAAAAGTTTTGACGCGTATCACATGGACACTTGCAAAGCCGATGTGATTAGATCTAGCACCTTTCGGTCTAAAACAGCTTGTCTCGTTGTTTTAGGTACGAATACACGCTTTTCGCGCAGTTATGAGAGAAAAAGTTTTGACGCGTATCACACGGACACTTGTAAAACCGATGTGTTCAGATCTAGTTCGTTTTGGTCTAAAACAGATTGTTTCGTTGTATTAAGCACGAATACATGCTTTTCGCGCAGTTATAAGAGAAAAAGTTTTGACGCGTATCACAGGGACACTTGTAAAACCGATGTGTTCATATCTAGATCCTTTTGGTCTAAAACAGCTTGTTTCGTTGTATTAAGCACGAATACATGCTTTTAGCGCAGTTATGAGAGAAAAAGTTTTGACGCGTATCACACGGTCACTTGTAAAACCGATGTGTTCAGATCTAGTTCGTTTTGGTCTAAAACAGATTGTTTCGTTGTATTAAGCACGAATACATGCTTTTCGCGCAGTTATAAGAGAAAAAGTTTTGACGCGTATCACAGGGGCACTTGTAAAACCGATGTGTTCATATCTAGATCCTTTTGGTCTAAAACAGCTTGTTTCGTTGTATTAAGCACGAATACATGCTTTTCGCGCAGTTATGAGAGAAAAAGTTTTGACGCGTATCACAGGGACACTTGTAAATCCGATGTGTTCAGATTTAGCTCGTTTCGGTCTAAAACAGCTTGTTTCGTTGTATTAAGCAAGAATACATGCTTTTCGCGCAGTTATGAGAGGAAAAGTTTTGACGCGTATCAGACGAACACTTAAAACCGATGTGTTCAGATCTAGCTCGTTTTGGTCTAAAACAGCTTGTTTCGTTGTATTAAGCAAGAATACATGCTTTTCGCGCAGTTATGAGAGAAAAAGTTTTGACGCGTATCACACGGACACTTGTAAAACCGGTGTTCATATCTAGCTCACTTCGGTCTAAAACAGCTTGTTTTGTTGTATTAAGCACGAATACATGCTTTTCGCGCAGTTATAAGAGAAAAAGTTTTGACGCGTATCACAGGGACACTTGTAAAACCGATGTGTTCATATCTAGATCCTTTTTGTCTAAAACAGCTAGTTTCGTTGTATTAAGCAGGAATACATGCTTTTCGCGCAGTTTTGAGAGAAAAAGTTTTGACGCGTATCACACGGTCACTTGTAAAACCGATGTGTTCATATCTAGCTCGTTTTGGTCTAAAACAGCTTGTTTCGTTGTATTAAGCACGAATACATGCTTTTCGCTCGATAGAAAAAGTTTTGACGCGTATCACTTGGACACTTGTAAATCCGATGTGTTCATATCTAGCTCGTTTTGGTGTAAAACAGCTTGTTTCGTTGTAATAAGCACGAATACATGATTTTCGCGCAGTTATGAGAAAAAGTTGTGACGCGTATCACATGGACACTTGTAAAACCGATGTGTTCAGATTTAGCTCGTTTCGGTCTAAAACAGCTTGTTTCGTTCTATTAAGCACGAATACATGCTTTTCGCGCAGTTATGAGAAAACGTTTTGACGCGTACCACACTGACACTTGTAAACCGATGTTCAGATTTAACTTGTTTCGGTCTAAAATAGCTTGTTTCGTTGTTTTATTCATGAATACATGCTTTTCGCGCAGCTACGAGAGAAAAAGTTTTGACGCGTATCACTCAACTCGCAAAACCGATGTGTTTAGATCTAGCTCGTTTCGGTCAAAAACAGCTTGTCTCTTTGTATTAAGCATGAATACATGCTTTTCGCGCAGTTATGACAGGAAAAGTTTTGACGCGTATCACACGGACACTTGTAAAACCGATGTGTTCAGATTTAACTCGCTTCGGTCTAAAACAGCTTGTTTCGTTGTTTTAAGCAAACATACATGCTTTTCGCGCAGTTATAAGAGAAAAAGATTTGACGCGTATCACAGGGACACTTGTAAAACCGATGTGTTCATATCTAGATCCTTTTGGTCTAAAACAGCTTGTTTCGTTGTATTAAGCACGAATACATGCTTTTCGCGCAGTTATGAGAGAAAAAGTTTTGACGCGTATAACACGGTCACTTGTCAAACCGATGTTTTCATATCTAGCTCGTTTTGGTCTAAAACAGCTTGTTTCGTTTTATTAAGCACGAATACATGCTTTTCGCGGAGTTAATAGAAAAAGTTTTGACGCGTATCACATGGACACTTGCAAAGCCGATGTGATTAGATCTAGCTCCTTTCAGTCTAAAACAGCTTGTCTCGTTGTTTTAAGTACGAATACACGCTTTTCGCGCAGTTATGAGAGAAAAAGTTTTGACGCGCATCACACGGACACTTGTAAAACCGATGTGTTCAGATCTAGTTCGTTTCGGTCTAAAACAGCTTGTTTCGTTCTATTAAGCACGAATACATGCTTTTCGCGCAGTTATGAGAAAAAGTTTTGACGCGTATCACATGAACACTTGTAAAACCGATGTGTTCAGATTTAGCTCGTTTCGGTCTAAAACAGCTTGTTTCGTTGTTTTAAGCAAAAATACATGCTTTTCGCGCAGTTATGAGAGAAAAAGTTTTGACGCGTATCACACGGACACTTGTAAAACCGGTGTTCATATCTAGCTCATTTTTGTCTAAAACAGCTTGTTTTGTTGTATTAAGCACGAATACAAGCTTTGCGCGCAGTTTTAAGAGAAAAAGTTTTGACGCGTACCACAAGGACACATATACCGATGTGTTCAGATTTAGCTCTTTTCGGTGTAAAACAGCTTGTTTCGTTGTATTAAGCACGAATACATGCTTTTCCCAGTTATGAGAAATGTTTTGACGCGTATCGCATGGTCACTTGTAAAACCCAGGTGTTCATATCTAGCTCGTTTTGGTGTAAAACAGCTTGTTTTTGTTTCGTTTTATTAAGCACGAATGCATGCTTTTCGCGCAGTTAATAGAAAAAGTTTTGACGCGTATCACATGGACACTTGCAAAGCCGATGTGATTAGATCTAGCACCTTTCGGTCTAAAACAGCTTGTCTCGTTGTTTTAGGTACGAATACACGCTTTTCGCGCAGTTATGAGAGAAAAAGTTTTGACGCGTATCACACGGACACTTGTAAAACCGATGTGTTCAGATCTAGTTCGTTTTGGTCTAAAACAGATTGTTTCGTTGTATTAAGCACGAATACATGCTTTTCGCGCAGTTACAAGAGAAAAAGTTTTGACGCGTATCACAGGGACACTTGTAAAACCGATGTGTTCAGACCTAGTTTGTTTTGGTCTAAAACAGATTGTTTCGTTGTATTAAGCACGAATACATGCTTTTCGCGCAGTTATAAGAGAAAAAGTTTTGACGCGTATCACAGGGACACTTGTAAAACCGATGTGTTCATATCTAGATCCTTTTGGTCTAAAACAGCTTGTTTCGTTGTATTAAGCACGAATACATGCTTTTCGCGCAGTTATGAGAGAAAAGTTTTGACGCGTATCACACGGTCACTTGTAAAACCGATGTGTTCTTATCTAGCTCGTTTTGGTCTAAAACAGCTTGTTTCGTTGTATTACGCACAATGCATGCTTTTCGCGCAGTTATGAGAGAAAAAGTTTTGACGCGTATCACATGGACACTTGTAAAACCGATGTGTTCAGATTTAGCTCGTTTCGGTCTAAAACAGCTTGTTTCGTTGTTTTAAACACGAATACATGCTTTTCGCGCAGTTATGAGAAAACGTTTTGACGCGTATCACACTGACACTTGTAAACCGATGCGTTTAGATCTAGCTTGTTTCGGTCTAAAACAGCTTTTTTTCGTTGATTTAATCACGAATCCATGCTTTTCGCGCAGTTATGAGAGAAAAGTTTTGACGCGTATCAGACGGTCACTTGTAAAACCGATGTGTTCATATCTAGCTCGTTTTGGTGTAAAACAGCTTGTTTCGTTGTATTAAGCACGAATACATACTTTTCGTGCAGTTTTGAGAGAAAAAACATTGACGCGTATCACACGGACGCTTGTAAAACCGATGTGTTCACATTTAGCTCGTTTCGGTCTAAAACAGCTTGTTTCGTTGTATTAAGCACGAATACATGCTTTTCGCGCAGTTATGAGAGGAAAAGTTTTGACGCGTATCACACGAACACTTAAAACCGATGTGTTCAGATCTAGCTCGTTTTGGTCTAAAACAGCTTGTTTCGTTGTATTAAGCAAGAATACATGCTTTTCGCGCAGTTATGAGAGAAAAAGTTTTGACGCGTATCACACGGACACTTGTAAAACCGGTGTTCATATCTAGCTCACTTCGGTCTAAAACAGCTTGTTTTGTTGTATTAAGCACGAATACATGCTTTTCCCGCCGTTATAAGAGAAAAAGTTTTGACGCGTATCACAGGGACACTTGTAAAACCGATGTGTTCATATCTAGATCCTTTTGGTCTAAAACAGCTAGTTTCGTTGTATTAAGCACGAATACATGCTTTTCGCGCAGTTTTGAGAGAAAAAGTTTTGACGCGTATCACACGGTCACTTGTAAAACCGATGTGTTCATATCTAGCTTGTTTTGGTCTAAAACAGCTTGTTTCGTTGTATTAGGTACGAATACATGCTTTTCGCGCAGTTATGAGAAAAAGTTTTGACGCGTATCACATAGACACTTGTAAAACCGATGTGTTCAGATTTAGCTCATTTCGGCCTAAAACGGCTTGTTTCGTTCTATTAAGCACGAATACATGCTTTTCGCGCAGTTATGAGAAAAAGTTTTGACGCGTATCACACGGTCACTTGTAAATCCGATGTGTTCACATCTAGCTCGTTTTGGTAAAACAGCTTGTTCCATTGTATTAAGCACGAATACATGCTTTTCGCGCAGTTATGAGAAAAAGTTTTGACGCGTATCACATGGACACTTGTAAAACAGATGTGTTCAGATTTAGCTCGTTTCGGTCTAAAACAGCTTGTTTCGTTCTATTAAGCACGAATACATGCTTTTCGCGCAGTTATGAGAAAAAGTTTTGACGCGTATAACATGGACACTTGTAAAACCGATGTGTTCAGATTTAGCCCATTTTTGTCTAAAACAGCTTGTTTTGTTGTATTAAGCACGAATACATGCTTTGCGCGCAGTTTTAAGAGAAAAAGTTTTGACGCGTATCACAGGGACGCATATAACCGATGTGTTCAGATTTAGCTCTTTTCAGTGTAAAACAGCTTGTTTCGTTGTATTAAGCACGAATACATGATTTTCGCGCAGTTATGAGAAAAAGTTGTGACGCGTATCACATGGACACTTGTAAAACCGATGTGTTCAGATTTAGCTCGTTTCGGTCTAAAACAGCTTGTTTCGTTCTATTAAGCACGAATACATGCTTTTCGCGCAGTTATGAGAAAACGTTTTGACGCGTACCACACTGACACATGTAAACCGATGTTCAGATTTAACTTGTTTCGGTCTAAAATAGCTTGTTTCGTGGTTTCATTCATGAATACATGCTTTTCGCGCAGCTACGAGAGAAAAAATTTTGACGCGTATCACTCAACTCGCAAAACCGATGTGTTTAGATCTAGCTCGTTTCGGTCTAAAACAGCTTGTCTCTTTGTATTAAGCATGAATACATGCATTTCGCGCAGTTATGACAGGAAAAGTTTTGACGCGTATCACACGGACACTTGTAAAACCGATGTGTTCAGATTTAACTCGCTTCGGTCTAAAACAGCTTGTTTCGTTGTTTTAAGCAAAAATACATGCTTTTCGCGCAGTTATAAGAGAAAAAGTTTTGACGCGTATCACAGGGACACTTGTAAAACCGATGTGTTCATATCTAGATCCTTTTGGTCTAAAACAGCTTGTCTCGTTGTATTAAGCACGAATACATGCTTTTCGCGCAGTTATGAGAGAAAAAGTTTTGACGCGTATCACACGGTCACTTGTAAAACCGATGTGTTCATATCTAGCTCGTTTTGGTCTAAAACAGCTTGTTTCGTTTTATTAAGCACAAATACATGCTTTTCGCGCAGTTAATAGAAAAAGTTTTGACGCGTATCACATGGACACTTGCAAAGCCGATGTGATTAGATCTAGCTCCTTTCAGTCTAAAGCAGCTTGTCCCGTTGGTTTAAGTACGAATACACGCTTTTCGCGCAGTTATGAGAGAAAAAGTTTTGACGCGCATCACACGGACACTTGTAAAACCGATGTGTTAAGATCTAGTTCGTTTTGGTCTAAAACAGATTGTTTCGTTGTGTTAAGCACGAATACATACTTTTCGTGCAGTTATAAGAGAAAAAGTTTTGACGCGTATCGCAGGGACACTCTTAAAACCGATATGTTCAAATCTAGATCCTTTTGGTCTAAAACAGCTTGTTTCGTTGTATTAAGCACGAATACATGCTTTTCGCGCATTTATGAGACAAAACGTTTTGACGCGTATCACATGGACACTTGTAAAACCGATGTGTTAAGATTTTACTCGCTGCGGTCTAAAACAGCTTGTTTCCTTGTTTTAAGCAAGAATACATGCTTTTCGCGCAGTTATGAGAGAAAAAGTTTTGACGCGTATCACACGGACACTTGTAAAACCGTTGCTCATATCTAGCTCACTTCGGTCTAAAACAGCTTGTTTTGTTGTATTAAGCACGAATACATGCTTTGCGCGCAGTTTTAACAGAAAAAGTTTGACGCGTATCACAGGGACACGTATAACCGATGTGTTCAGATTTAGCTCTTTTCGGTGTAAAACAGCTTGTTTCGTTGTATTAAGCATGAATACATGCTTTTCGCAGTTATGAGAGAAAAAGTTTTGACGCGTATCGCACGGTCACTTGCAAAACCGACGTGTTCATATCTAGCTCGTTTCGGTGTAAAAGAGCTTTGTTTTTCTTTCGTGGTATTAAGCACGAATACATGCTTTTCGCGCAGTTATTAGAAAAAGTTTTGACGCGTATCACATGGACACTTGTAAAACCGATATGTTCAGATTTATCTTGTTTCGGTCTAAAACAGCTTGTTTCATTGTTTTAGGCACGAATACATGCTTTTCGCGCAGTTATGAGAGAAAAATATTGACGCGTATCACACGGACACTTGTAAAACCGATGTGTTCAGATTTAGCTTGTTTCGGTCTAAAAGAGCTTGTTTCTTTGTTTTAATCACGAATACATGCTTTTCGCGCACTTATGAGAGAAACTTATTGACGCGTAACACTCGGACTTTTGCAAAACCGATGTGTTTCGATCTAGCTTGTTTCGGTCTAAAACAACTTGTGTCGTTGTTCTAAGCACGAATACATGCTTTTCGCGCAGTTATAAGAGAAAAAGTTTTGACGCGTATCACAGGGACACTTGTAAAACCGATGTGTTCATATCTAGATCCTTTTGGTCTAAAACAGCTTGTTTCGTTGTATTAAGCACGAATACATGCTTTTCGCGCAGTTATGAGAGAAATAGTTTTGACGCGTATCACACGGTCCCTTGTAAAACCGATGTGTTCATATCTATCTCGTTTTGGTCTAAAACAGCTTGTTTCGTTGTATTCAGCACGAATACATGCTTTTCGCGCAGTTATGAGAGGAAAAGTTTTGACGCGTATCACATGGACACTTGTAATTCCGATGTGTTCATATCTAGCTCGTTTTGGTGTAAAACAGCTTTTTCGTTGTATTAGGCACGAATACATGCTTTTCGCGCAGTTATGAGAAAAAGTTTTGACGCGTATCACATGGACACTTGTAAAACCGATGTGTTCAGATTTAGCTCGTTTCGGTCTAAAACAGCTTCTTTCGTTCTATTAAGCACGAATACATGCTTTTCGCACAGTTATGAGAAAAAGTTTTGACGCGTATCACATGGACACTTGTAAAACCGATGTGTTCAGATCTAGCTCGTTTTGGTCTAAAACAGCTTGTTTCGTTGTATTAAGCAAGAATACATGCTTTTCGCGCAGTTATGAGAGAAAAAGTTTTGACGCGTATCACACGGACACTTGTAAAACCGGTGTTCATATCTAGCTCACTTCGGTCTAAAACAGCTTGTTTTGTTGTATTAAGCACGAATACATGCTTTTCGCGCAGTTATAAGAGAAAAAGTTTTGACGCGTATCACAGGGACACTTGTAAAACCGATGTGTTCATATCTAGATCCTTTTGGTCTAAAACAGCTAGTTTCGTTGTATTAAGCAGGAATACATGCTTTTCGCGCAGTTTTGAGAGAAAGTTTTGACGCGTATCACACGGTCACTTGTAAAACCGATGTGTTCATATCTAGCTCGTTTTGGTCTAAAACAGCTTGTTTCGTTGTATTAAGCACGAATACATGCTTTTCGCTCGAGAGAAAAAGTTTTGACGCGTATCACTTGGACACTTGTAAATCCGATGTGTTCATATCTAGCTCGTTTTGGTGTAAAACAGCTTGTTTCGTTGTAATAAGCACGAATACATGATTTTCGCGCAGTTATGAGAAAAAGTTGTGACGCGTATCACATGGACACTTGTAAAACCGATGTGTTCAGATTTAGCTCGTTTCGGTCTAAAACAGCTTGTTTCGTTCTATTAAGCACGAATACATGCTTTTCGCGCAGTTATGAGAAAACGTTTTGACGCGTACCACACTGACACTTGTAAACCGATGTTCAGATTTAACTTGTTTCGGTCTAAAATAGCTTGTTTCGTTGTTTTATTCATGAATACATGCTTTTCGCGCAGCTACGAGAGAAAAAGTTTTGACGCGTATCACTCAACTCGCAAAACCGATGTGTTTAGATCTAGCTCGTTTCGGTCAAAAACAGCTTGTCTCTTTGTATTAAGCATGAATACATGCTTTTCGCGCAGTTATGACAGGAAAAGTTTTGACGCGTATCACACGGACACTTGTAAAACCGATGTGTTCAGATTTAACTCGCTTCGGTCTAAAACAGCTTGTTTCGTTGTTTTAAGCAAACATACATGCTTTTCGCGCAGTTATAAGAGAAAAAGATTTGACGCGTATCACAGGGACACTTGTAAAACCGATGTGTTCATATCTAGATCCTTTTGGTCTAAAACAGCTTGTTTCGTTGTATTAAGCACGAATACATGCTTTTCGCGCAGTTATGAGAGAAAAAGTTTTGACGCGTATAACACGGTCACTTGTCAAACCGATGTTTTCATATCTAGCTCGTTTTGGTCTAAAACAGCTTGTTTCGTTTTATTAAGCACGAATACATGCTTTTCGCGGAGTTAATAGAAAAAGTTTTGACGCGTATCACATGGACACTTGCAAAGCCGATGTGATTAGATCTAGCTCCTTTCAGTCTAAAACAGCTTGTCTCGTTGTTTTAAGTACGAATACACGCTTTTCGCGCAGTTATGAGAGAAAAAGTTTTGACGCGCATCACACGGACACTTGTAAAACCGATGTGTTCAGATCTAGTTCGTTTCGGTCTAAAACAGCTTGTTTCGTTCTATTAAGCACGAATACATGCTTTTCGCGCAGTTATGAGAAAAAGTTTTGACGCGTATCACATGAACACTTGTAAAACCGATGTGTTCAGATTTAGCTCGTTTCGGTCTAAAACAGCTTGTTTCGTTGTTTTAAGCAAAAATACATGCTTTTCGCGCAGTTATGAGAGAAAAAGTTTTGACGCGTATCACACGGACACTTGTAAAACCGGTGTTCATATCTAGCTCATTTTTGTCTAAAACAGCTTGTTTTGTTGTATTAAGCACGAATACAAGCTTTGCGCGCAGTTTTAAGAGAAAAAGTTTTGACGCGTACCACAAGGACACGTATACCGATGTGTTCAGATTTAGCTCTTTTCGGTGTAAAACAGCTTGTTTCGTTGTATTAAGCACGAATACATGCTTTTCCCAGTTATGAGAAATGTTTTGACGCGTATCGCATGGTCACTTGTAAAACCCAGGTGTTCATATCTAGCTCGTTTTGGTGTAAAACAGCTTGTTTTTGTTTCGTTTTATTAAGCACGAATGCATGCTTTTCGCGCAGTTAATAGAAAAAGTTTTGACGCGTATCACATGGACACTTGCAAAGCCGATGTGATTAGATCTAGCACCTTTCGGTCTAAAACAGCTTGTCTCGTTGTTTTAGGTACGAATACACGCTTTTCGCGCAGTTATGAGAGAAAAAGTTTTGACGCGTATCACACGGACACTTGTAAAACCGATGTGTTCAGATCTAGTTCGTTTTGGTCTAAAACAGATTGTTTCGTTGTATTAAGCACGAATACAAGCTTTTCGCGCAGTTACAAGAGAAAAAGTTTTGACGCGTATCACAGGGACACTTGTAAAACCGATGTGTTCAGACCTAGTTTGTTTTGGTCTAAAACAGATTGTTTCGTTGTATTAAGCACGAATACATGCTTTTCGCGCAGTTATAAGAGAAAAAGTTTTGACGCGTATCACAGGGACACTTGTAAAACCGATGTGTTCATATCTAGATCCTTTTGGTCTAAAACAGCTTGTTTCGTTGTATTAAGCACGAATACATGCTTTTCGCGCAGTTATGAGAGAAAAGTTTTGACGCGTATCACACGGACACTTGTAAAACCGATGTGTTCAGATCTAGTTCGTTTTGGTCTAAAACAGATTGTTTCGTTGTATTAAGCACGAATACAAGCATTTCGCGCAGTTACAAGAGAAAAAGTTTTGACGCGTATCACAGGGACACTTGTAAAACCGATGTGTTCAGACCAAGTTTGTTTTGGTCTAAAACAGATTGTTTCGTTGTATTAAGCACGAATACATGCTTTTCGCGCAGTTATAAGAGAAAAAGTTTTGACGCGTATCACAGGGACACTTGTAAAACCGATGTGTTCATATCTAGATCCTTTTGGTCTAAAACAGCTTGTTTCGTTGTATTAAGCACGAATACATGCTTTTCGCGCAGTTATGAGAGAAAAGTTTTGACGCGTATCACACGGTCACTTGTAAAACCGATGTGTTCTTATCTAGCTCGTTTTGGTCTAAAACAGCTTGTTTCGTTGTATTACGCACAATGCATGCTTTTCGCGCAGTTATGAGAGAAAAAGTTTTGACGCGTATCACATGGACACTTGTAAAACCGATGTGTTCAGATTTAGCTCGTTTCGGTCTAAAACAGCTTGTTTCGTTGTTTTAAACACGAATACATGCTTTTCGCGCAGTTATGAGAAAACGTTTTGACGCGTATCACACTGACACTTGTAAACCGATGCGTTTAGATCTAGCTTGTTTCGGTCTAAAACAGCTTTTTTTCGTTGTTTTAATCACGAATCCATGCTTTTCGCGCAGTTATGAGAGAAAAGTTTTGACGCGTATCAGACGGTCACTTGTAAAACCGATGTGTTCATATCTAGCTCGTTTTGGTGTAAAACAGCTTGTTTCGTTGTATTAAGCACGAATACATACTTTTCGTGCAGTTTTGAGAGAAAAAACATTGACGCGTATCACACGGACGCTTGTAAAACCGATGTGTTCACATTTAGCTCGTTTCGGTCTAAAACAGCTTGTTTCGTTGTATTAAGCACGAATACATGCTTTTCGCGCAGTTATGAGAGGAAAAGTTTTGACGCGTATCACACGAACACTTAAAACCGATGTGTTCAGATCTAGCTCGTTTTGGTCTAAAACAGCTTGTTTCGTTGTATTAAGCAAGAATACATGCTTTTCGCGCAGTTATGAGAGAAAAAGTTTTGACGCGTATCACACGGACACTTGTAAAACCGGTGTTCATATCTAGCTCACTTCGGTCTAAAACAGCTTGTTTTGTTGTATTAAGCACGAATACATGCTTTTCCCGCAGTTATAAGAGAAAAAGTTTTGACGCGTATCACAGGGACACTTGTAAAACCGATGTGTTCATATCTAGATCCTTTTGGTCTAAAACAGCTAGTTTCGTTGTATTAAGCACGAATACATGCTTTTCGCGCAGTTTTGAGAGAAAAAGTTTTGACGCGTATCACACGGTCACATGTAAAACCGATGTGTTCATATCTAGCTTGTTTTGGTCTAAAACAGCTTGTTTCGTTGTATTAAGCACGAATACATGCTTTTCGCTCGAGAGAAAAAGTTTTGACGCTATCACTTGGACAGTTGTAAATCCGATGTGTTCATATCTAGCTCGTTTTGGTGTAAAACAGCTTGTTTCGTTGTATTAGGCACGAATACATGCTTTTCGCGCAGTTATGAGAAAAAGTTTTGACGCGTATCACACAGACACTTGTAAAACCGATGTGTTCAGATTTAGCTCATTTCGGTCTAAAACAGCTTGTTTCGTTCTATTAAGCACGAATACATGCTTTTCGCGCAGTTATGAGAAAAAGTTTTGACGCGTATCACACGGTCACTTGTAAATCCGATGTGTTCATATCTAGCTCGTTTTGGTAAAACAGCTTGTTTCATTGTATTAAGCACGAATACATGCTTTTCGCGCAGTTATGAGAAAAAGTTTTGACGCGTATCACATGGACACTTGTAAAACAGATGTGCTCAGATTTAGCTCGTTTCGGTCTAAAACAGCTTGTTTCGTTCTATTAAGCACGAATACATGCTTTTCGCGCAGTTATGAGAAAAAGTTTTGACGCGTATCACATGGACACTTGTAAAACCGATGTGTTCAGATTTAGCCCGTTTTGGTCTAAAACAGCTTGTTTTGTTGTATTAAGCACGTATACATGCTTTGCGCGCAGTTTTAAGAGAAAAAGTTTTGACGCGTATCACAGGGACACGTATAACCGATGTGTTCAGATTTAGCTCTTTTCGGTGTAAAACAGCTTGTTTCGTTGTATTAAGCACGAATACATGATTTTCGCGTAGTTATGAGAAAAAGTTTTGACTCGTATCACATGGACACTTGTAAAACCGATGTGTTCAGATTTAGCTGGTTTCGGTCTAAAACAGCTTGTTTCGTTGTTTTAAACACGAATACATGCATTTCGCGCAGTTATGAGAAAACGTTTTGACGCGTATCACTCGGACTCGCAAAACCGATCTGTTTAGATCTAGCTCGTTTCGATCTAAAACAGCTTGTCTCGTTGTATTAAGCACGAATACATGCTTTGCGCGCAGTTTTAAGAGAAAAAGGTTTTGACGCGTATCACAGAGACACAAATAACCGATGTGTTCAGATTTAGCTCCTTTCAGTCTAAAACAGCTTGTCTCGTTGTTTTAAGTACGAATACACGCTTTTCGCGCAGTTATGAGAGAAAAAGTTTTGACGCGCATCACACGGACACTTGTAAAACCGATGTGTTCAGATCTAGTTCGTTTCGGTCTAAAACAGCTTGTTTCGTTCTATTAAGCACGAATACATGCTTTTCGCGCAGTTATGAGAAAAAGTTTTGACGCGTATCACATGAACACTTGTAAAACCGATGTGTTCAGATTTAGCTCGTTTCGGTCTAAAACAGCTTGTTTCGTTGTTTTAAGCAAAAATACATGCTTTTCGCGCAGTTATGAGAGAAAAAGTTTTGACGCGTATCACACGGACACTTGTAAAACCGGTGTTCATATCTAGCTCATTTTTGTCTAAAACAGCTTGTTTTGTTGTATTAAGCACGAATACAAGCTTTGCGCGCAGTTTTAAGAGAAAAAGTTTTGACGCGTACCACAAGGACACGTATACCGATGTGTTCAGATTTAGCTCTTTTCGGTGTAAAACAGCTTGTTTCGTTGTATTAAGCACGAATACATGCTTTTCCCAGTTATGAGAAATGTTTTGACGCGTATCGCATGGTCACTTGTAAAACCCAGGTGTTCATATCTAGCTCGTTTTGGTGTAAAACAGCTTGTTTTTGTTTCGTTTTATTAAGCACGAATGCATGCTTTTCGCGCAGTTAATAGAAAAAGTTTTGACGCGTATCACATGGACACTTGCAAAGCCGATGTGATTAGATCTAGCACCTTTCGGTCTAAAACAGCTTGTCTCGTTGTTTTAGGTACGAATACACGCTTTTCGCGCAGTTATGAGAGAAAAAGTTTTGACGCGTATCACACGGACACTTGTAAAACCGATGTGTTCAGATCTAGTTCGTTTTGGTCTAAAACAGATTGTTTCGTTGTATTAAGCACGAATACAAGCTTTTCGCGCAGTTACAAGAGAAAAAGTTTTGACGCGTATAACAGGGACACTTGTAAAACCGATGTGTTCAGACCTAGTTTGTTTTGGTCTAAAACAGATTGTTTCGTTGTATTAAGCACGAATACATGCTTTTCGCGCAGTTATAAGAGAAAAAGTTTTGACGCGTATCACAGGGACACTTGTAAAACCGATGTGTTCATATCTAGATCCTTTTGGTCTAAAACAGCTTGTTTCGTTGTATTAAGCACGAATACATGCTTTTCGCGCAGTTATGAGAGAAAAGTTTTGACGCGTATCACACGGACACTTGTAAAACCGATGTGTTCAGATCTAGTTCGTTTTGGTCTAAAACAGATTGTTTCGTTGTATTAAGCACGAATACAAGCTTTTCGCGCAGTTACAAGAGAAAAAGTTTTGACGCGTATCACAGGGACACTTGTAAAACCGATGTGTTCAGACCTAGTTTGTTTTGGTCTAAAACAGATTGTTTCGTTGTATTAAGCACGAATACATGCTTTTCGCGCAGTTATAAGAGAAAAAGTTTTGACGCGTATCACAGGGACACTTGTAAAACCGATGTGTTCATATCTAGATCCTTTTGGTCTAAAACAGCTTGTTTCGTTGTATTAGGCACGAATACATGCTTTTCGCGCAGTTATGAGAGAAAAGTTTTGACGCGTATCACACGGTCACTTGTAAAACCGATGTGTTCTTATCTAGCTCGTTTTGGTCTAAAACAGCTTGTTTCGTTGTATTACGCACAATGCATGCTTTTCGCGCAGTTATGAGAGAAAAAGTTTTGACGCGTATCACATGGACACTTGTAAAACCGATGTGTTCAGATTTAGCTCGTTTCGGTCTAAAACAGCTTGTTTCGTTGTTTTAAACACGAATACATGCTTTTCGCGCAGTTATGAGAAAACGTTTTGACGCGTATCACACTGACACTTGTAAACCGATGCGTTTAGATCTAGCTTGTTTCGGTCTAAAACAGCTTTTTTTCGTTGTTTTAATCACGAATCCATGCTTTTCGCGCAGTTATGAGAGAAAAGTTTTGACGCGTATCAGACGGTCACTTGTAAAACCGATGTGTTCATATCTAGCTCGTTTTGGTGTAAAACAGCTTGTTTCGTTGTATTAAGCACGAATACATACTTTTCGTGCAGTTTTGAGAGAAAAAACATTGACGCGTATCACACGGACGCTTGTAAAACCGATGTGTTCACATTTAGCTCGTTTCGGTCTAAAACAGCTTGTTTCGTTGTATTAAGCACGAATACATGCTTTTCGCGCAGTTATGAGAGGAAAAGTTTTGACGCGTATCACACGAACACTTAAAACCGATGTGTTCAGATCTAGCTCGTTTTGGTCTAAAACAGCTTGTTTCGTTGTATTAAGCAAGAATACATGCTTTTCGCGCAGTTATGAGAGAAAAAGTTTTGACGCGTATCACACGGACACTTGTAAAACCGGTGTTCATATCTAGCTCACTTCGGTCTAAAACAGCTTGTTTTGTTGTATTAAGCACGAATACATGCTTTTCCCGCAGTTATAAGAGAAAAAGTTTTGACGCGTATCACAGGGACACTTGTAAAACCGATGTGTTCATATCTAGATCCTTTTGGTCTAAAACAGCTAGTTTCGTTGTATTAAGCACGAATACATGCTTTTCGCGCAGTTTTGAGAGAAAAAGTTTTGACGCGTATCACACGGTCACTTGTAAAACCGATGTGTTCATATCTAGCTTGTTTTGGTCTAAAACAGCTTGTTTCGTTGTATTAAGCACGAATACATGCTTTTCGCTCGAGAGAAAAAGTTTTGACGCGTATCACTTGGACAGTTGTAAATCCGATGTGTTCATATCTAGCTCGTTTTGGTGTAAAACAGCTTGTTTCGTTGTATTAGGCACGAATACATGCTTTTCGCGCAGTTATGAGAAAAAGTTTTGACGCGTATCACACAGACACTTGTAAAACAGATGTGCTCAGATTTAGCTCGTTTCGGTCTAAAACAGCTTGTTTCGTTCTATTAAGCACGAATACATGCTTTTCGCGTAGTTATGAGAAAAAGTTTTGACTCGTATCACATGGACACTTGTAAAACCGATGTGTTCAGATTTAGCTGGTTTCGGTCTAAAACAGCTTGTTTCGTTGTTTTAAACACGAATACATGCATTTCGCGCAGTTATGAGAAAACGTTTTGACGCGTATCACTCGGACTCGCAAAACCGATCTGTTTAGATCTAGCTCGTTTCGATCTAAAACAGCTTGTCTCGTTGTATTAAGCACGAATACATGCTTTGCGCGCAGTTTTAAGAGAAAAAGGTTTTGACGCGTATCACAGAGACACAAATAACCGATGTGTTCAGATTTAGCTCTTTTCGGTGTAAAACAGCTTGTTTCGTTGTATTAAGCACGTTATGAGAGCACGTAAGCACGTTTTCGCAGTTATGAGAGAAAAAGTTTTGACGCGTATCGCACGGTCACTTGTAAAACCGACGTGTTCATATCTAGCTCGTTTTGGTGTAAAACAGCTTGTTTTTGTTTCGTTGTATTAAGCACGAATACATGCTTTTCGCGTAGTTATTAGAAAAAGTTTTGACGCGTATCACATGGACACTTGTAAAACCGATGTGTTCAGATTTAACTCGTTTCGGTCTAAAACAGCTTATTTCATTGTTTTAGGCACGAATACATGCTTTTCGCGCAGTTATGAGAGAAAAAATATTGACGCGTATCACACGGACACTTGTAAAACCGATGTGTTCAGATTTAGCTCGTTTCGGTCTAAAACAGCTTGTTTCGTTCTATTAAGCACGAATACATGCTTTTCGCGCAGTTATGAGAAAACGTTTTGACGCGTAACACTCGGACTCCTGCAAAACCGATGTGTTTAGATCTAGCTCGTTTCGGTCTAAAACAACTTGAGTCGTTGTATTAAGCACGATTACATGCTTTTCGCGCAGTTATGAGAGAAAAAGTTTTGACGCGTATCACATGACACTTGTAAATCCGATGTGTTCATATCTAGCTCGTTTTGGTGTAAACAGCTTGTTTCGTTGTATTAGGTACGAATACATGCTTTTCGCGCAGTTATGAGAAAAAGTTTTGACGCGTATCACATAGACACTTGTAAAACCGATGTGTTCAGATTTAGCTCATTTCGGCCTAAAACGGCTTGTTTCGTTCTATTAAGCACGAATACATGCTTTTCGCGCAGTTATGAGAAAAAGTTTTGACGCGTATCACGCGGTCACTTGTAAATCCGATGTGTTCACATCTAGCTCGTTTTGGTAAAACAGCTTGTTCCATTGTATTAAGCACGAATACATGCTTTTCGCGCAGTTATGAGAAAAAGTTTTGACGCGTATCACATGGACACTTGTAAAACAGATGTGTTCAGATTTAGCTCGTTTCGGTCTAAAACAGCTTGTTTCGTTCTATTAAGCACGAATACATGCTTTTCGCGCAGTTATGAGAAAACGTTTTGACGCGTATAACATGGACACTTGTAAAACCGATGTGTTCAGATTTAGCCCGTTTTGGTCTAAAACAGCTTGTTTTGTTGTATTAAGCACGAATACATGCTTTGCGCGCAGTTTTAAGAGAAAAAGTTTTGACGCGTATCACAGGGACGCATATAACCGATGTGTTCAGATTTAGCTCTTTTCGGTGTAAAACAGCTTGTTTCGTTGTACTAAGCACGAATACATGATTTTCGCGCAGTTATGAGAAAAAGTTGTGACGCGTATCACATGGACACTTGTAAAACCGATGTGTTCAGATTTAGCTCGTTTCGGTCTAAAACAGCTTGTTTCGTTCTATTAAGCACGAATACATGCTTTTCGCGCAGTTATGAGAAAACGTTTTGACGCGTACCACACTGACACATGTAAACCGATGTTCAGATTTAACTTGTTTCGGTCTAAAATAGCTTGTTTCGTGTTTCATTCATGAATACATGCTTTTCGCGCAGCTACGAGAGAAAAAATTTTGACGCGTATCACTCAACTCGCAAAACCGATGTGTTTAGATCTAGCTCGTTTCGGTCTAAAACAGCTTGTCTCTTTGTATTAAGCATGAATACATGCATTTCGCGCAGTTATGACAGGAAAAGTTTTGACGCGTATCACACGGACACTTGTAAAACCGATGTGTTCAGATTTAACTCGCTTCGGTCTAAAACAGCTTGTTTCGTTGTTTTAAGCAAAAATACATGCTTTTCGCGCAGTTATAAGAGAAAAAGTTTTGACGCGTATCACAGGGACACTTGTAAAACCGATGTGTTCATATCTAGATCCTTTTGGTCTAAAACAGCTTGTCTCGTTGTATTAAGCACGAATACATGCTTTTCGCGCAGTTATGAGAGAAAAAGTTTTGACGCGTATCACACGGTCACTTGTAAAACCGATGTGTTCATATCTAGCTCGTTTTGGTCTAAAACAGCTTGTTTCGTTTTATTAAGCACAAATACATGCTTTTCGCGCAGTTAATAGAAAAAGTTTTGACGCGTATCACATGGACACTTGCAAAGCCGATGTGATTAGATCTAGCTCCTTTCAGTCTAAAGCAGCTTGTCCCGTTGGTTTAAGTACGAATACACGCTTTTCGCGCAGTTATGAGAGAAAAAGTTTTGACGCGCATCACACGGACACTTGTAAAACCGATGTGTTAAGATCTAGTTCGTTTTGGTCTAAAACAGATTGTTTCGTTGTGTTAAGCACGAATACATACTTTTCGCGCAGTTATAAGAGAAAAAGTTTTGACGCGTATCGCAGGGACACTCTTAAAACCGATATGTTCAAATCTAGATCCTTTTGGTCTAAAACAGCTTGTTTCGTTGTATTAAGCACGAATACATGCTTTTCGCGCATTTATGAGACAAAAAGTTTTGACGCGTATCACATGGACACTTGTAAAACCGATGTGTTAAGATTTTACTCGCTGCGGTCTAAAACAGCTTGTTTCCTTGTTTTAAGCAAGAATACATGCTTTTCGCGCAGTTATGAGAGAAAAAGTTTTGACGCGTATCACACGGACACTTGTAAAACCGTTGCTCATATCTAGCTCACTTCGGTCTAAAACAGCTTGTTTTGTTGTATTAAGCACGAATACATGCTTTGCGCGCAGTTTTAACAGAAAAAGTTTGACGCGTATCACAGGGACACGTATAACCGATGTTTTCAGATTTAGCTCTTTTCGGTGTAAAACAGCTTGTTTCGTTGTATTAAGCATGAATACATGCTTTTCGCAGTTATGAGAGAAAAAGTTTTGACGCGTATCGCACGGTCACTTGCAAAACCGACGTGTTCATATCTAGCTCGTTTCGGTGTAAAAGAGCTTGTTTTTCTTTCGTGGTATTAAGCACGAATACATGCTTTTAGCGCAGTTATTAGAAAAAGTTTTGACGCGTATCACATGGACACTTGTAAAACCGATATGTTCAGATTTAACTTGTTTCGGTCTAAAACAGCTTGTTTCATTGTTTTAGGCACGAATACATGCTTTTCGCGCAGTTATGAGAGAAAAATATTGACGCGTATCACACGGACACTTGTAAAACCGATGTGTTCAGATTTAGCTTGTTTCGGTCTAAAACAGCTTGTTTCTTTGTTTTAATCACGAATACATGCTTTTCGCGCACTTATGAGAGAAACTTATTGACGCGTAACACTCGGACTTTTGCAAAACCGATGTGTTTCGATCTAGCTTGTTTCGGTCTAAAACAACTTGTGTCGTTGTTCTAAGCACGAATACATGCTTTTCGCGCAGTTATAAGAGAAAAAGTTTTGACGCGTATCACAGGGACACTTGTAAAACCGATGTGTTCATATCTAGATCCTTTTGGTCTAAAACAGCTTGTTTCGTTGTATTAAGCACGAATACATGCTTTTCGCGCAGTTATGAGAGAAATAGTTTTGACGCGTATCACACGGTCCCTTGTAAAACCGATGTGTTCATATCTATCTCGTTTTGGTCTAAAACAGCTTGTTTCGTTGTATTCAGCACGAATACATGCTTTTCGCGCAGTTATGAGAGGAAAAGTTTTGACGCGTATCACATGGACACTTGTAATTCCGATGTGTTCATATCTAGCTCGTTTTGGTGTAAAACAGCTTTTTCGTTGTATTAGGCACGAATACATGCTTTTCGCGCAGTTATGAGAAAAAGTTTTGACGCGTATCACATGGACACTTGTAAAACCGATGTGTTCAGATTTAGCTCGTTTCGGTCTAAAACAGCTACTTTCGTTCTATTCAGCACGAATACATGCTTTTCGCACAGTTATGAGAAAAAGTTTTGACGCGTATCACATGGACACTTGTAAAACCGATGTGTTCAGATTTAGCTCGTTTCGGTCTAAAACAGCTTGTTTCGTTGTTTTAGGCAAAAATACATGCTTTTCGCGCAGTTATGAGAAAAGGTTTTGACGCTTATCACACGGACACTTGTAAAACCGGTGTTCATATCTAGCTCATTTTTATCTAAAACAGCTTGTTTTGTTGAATTAAGCACGAATACATGTTTTGCGCGCAGTTTTAAGAGAAAAAGTTTTGACGCGTACCACAGGGACACGTATACCGATGTGTTCAGATTTAGCTCTTTTTGGTGTAAAACAGCTTGTTTCGTTGTATTAAGCACGAATACATGCTTTTCGCAGTTATGAGAAATGTTTTGACGCGTATCGCACGGTCACTTGTAAAACCGACGTGTTCATATCTAGCTCGTTGTGGTGTAAAACAGCTTGTTTTTGTTTCGTTTTATTAAGCACGAATACATGCTTTTCGCGCAGTTAATAGAAAAAGTTTTGACGCGTATCACATGGACACTTGCAAAGCCGATGTGATTAGATCTAGCTCCTTTCGGTCTAAAACAGATTGTTTCGTTGTATTAGGCACGAATACATGCTTTTCGCGCAGTTATAGGAGAAAAGTTTTGACGCGTATCGCAAGGACACTTGTAAAACCAATATGTTCATATCTAGATCCTTTTCGTCTAAAACAGCTTGTTTCGTTGTATTAAGCACGAATACATGCTTTTCGCGCATTTATGAGACAAGAAGTTTTGACGCGTATCACATGGACACTTGTAAAACGATGTGTTCAGATTTAACTCGCTTCGGTCTAAAACAGCTTGTTTCGTCGTTTTAAGCAAGAATACATGCTTTTCGCGCAGTTATGAGAGAAAAAGTTTTGACGCGTATCACACGGACACTTGTAAAACCGTTGCTCATATCTGGCTCACTTCGGTCTAAAACAGCTTGTTTTGTTGTATTAAGCACGAATACATGCTTTTCGCGCAGTTATAAGAGAAAAAGTTTTGACGCGTATCACAGGGACACTTGTAAAACCGATGTGTTCATATCTAGATCCTTTTGGTCTAAAACAGCTTGTTTCGTTGTATTAAGCACGAATACATGCTTTTCGCGCAGTTATGAGAGAAAAAGTTTTGACGCGTATCACACGGTCACTTGTAAAACCGATGTGTTCATATCTAGCTCGTTTTGGTCTAAAACAGCTTGTTTCGTTGTATTAAGCACGAATACATGCTTTTCGCGCAGTTATGAGAGAAAAAGTTTTGACGCGTATCACATGGACACTTGTAAAACCGATGTGTTCAGATTTAGCTCGTTTCGGTCTAAAACAGCTTGTTTCGTTCTATTAAGCACGAATACATCCTTTTCGCGCAGTTATGAGAAAACGTTTTGACGCGTATCACACTGACACTTGTAAACCGATGTGTTTAGATCTAGCTTGTTTCAGTCTAAAACAGCTTTTTTTCGTTGTTTTAATCACGAATACATGCTTTTCGCGCAGTTATGAGAGAAAAGTTTTGACGCGTATCACTCGGACTCGCAAAACCGATCTGTTTAGATCTAGCTCGTTTCGATCTAAAACAGCTTGTCTCGTTGTATTAAGCACAAATACATGCTTTTCGCGCAGTTATGAGAGGAAACGTTTTGACGCGTATCAGACGGTCACTTGTAAAACCGATGTGTTCATATCTAGCTCGTTTTGGTGTAAAACAGCTTGTTTCGTTGTATTAAGCACGAATACATACTTTTCGTGCAGTTATGAGAGAAAAAAACATTGACGCGTATCACACGGACGCTTGTAAAACCGATGTGTTCACATTTAGCTCGTTTCGGTCTAGAACACCTTGTTTCGTTGTATTAAGCACGAATACATGCTTTTCGCGCAGTTATGAGAAAATGTTTTGACGCGTATCACACTGACACTTGTAAACCGATGTTCAGATTTAGCTCGTTTCGTTCTAAAACAGCTTGTTCCTTTGTTTTAATCACGAATACATCCTCTCCGCGCAGTTATGAGAGAAAAAGTTTTGACGCGTATCACAGGGACACTTGTAAGACCGATGTGTTGAGATTTAGCTCGTTTCGGTCTAAAACAGCTTGTTTCGTTGTATTAAGCACGAATACGTGCTTTTCGCGCAGTTATGAGAGTAAAAGTTTTGACGCGTATCACACGAACACTTAAAACCGATGTGTTCAGATCTAGCTCGTTTTGGTCTAAAACAGCTTGTTTCGTTGTATTAAGCAAGAATACATGCTTTTCGCGCAGTTATGAGAGAAAAAGTTTTGACGCGTATCACACGGACACTTGTAAAACCGGTGTTCATATCTAGCTCACTTCGGTCTAAAACTGCTTGTTTTGTTGTATTAAGCACGAATACATGCTTTGCGCGCAGTTTTAAGAGAAAAAGGTTTTGAGGCGTATCACAGAGACACAAATAACCGATGTGTTCAGATTTAGCTCTTTTCGGTGTAAAACAGCTTGTTTCGTTGTATTAACCACGTTATGAGAGCACGTAAGCACGTTTTCGCAGTTATGAGAGAAAAAGTTTTGACGCGTATCGCACGGTCACTTGTAAAACCGACGTGTTCATATCTAGCTCGTTTTAGTGTAAAACAGCTTGTTTTTGTTTCGTTGTATTAAGCACGAATACATGCTTTTCGCGCAGTTATGAGAGAAAAAGTTTTGACGCGTATCACACGGACACTTGTAAAACCGGTGTTCATATCTAGCTCACTTCGGTCTAAAACAGCTTGTTTTGTTGTATTAAGCACGAATACATGCTTTGCGCGCAGTTTTAAGAGAAAAAGATTTTGAGGCGTATCACAGAGACGCAAATAACCGATGTTTTCAGATTTAGCTCTTTTCGGTGTAAAACAGCTTGTTTCGTTGTATTAACCACGTTATGAGAGCACGTAAGCACGTTTTCGCAGTTATGAGAGAAAAAGTTTTGACGCGTATCGCACGGTCACTTGTAAAACCGACGTGTTCATATCTAGCTCGTTTTGCTGTAAAACAGCTTGTTTTTGTTTCGTTGTATTAAGCACGAATACATGCTTTTCGCGTAGTTATTAGAAAAAGTTTTGACGCGTATCACATGGACACTTGCAAAACCGATGTGTTCAGATTTAACTCGTTTCGGTCTAAAACAGCTTATTTCATTGTTTTAGGCACGAATACATGCTTTTCGCGCAGTTATGAGAGAAAAAATATTGACGCGTATCACACGGACACTTGTAAAACCGATGTGTTCAGATTTAGCTCGTTTCGGTCTAAAACAGCTTGTTTCGTTTTATTAAGCACGAATACATGCTTTTCGCGCAGTTATGAGAAAACGTTTTGACGCGTATCACACTGACACTTGTAAACCGATGTTCAGATTTAGCTTGTTTCGGTCTAAAACAGCTGTTTCTTTGTTTCAATCACGAATACATGCTTTTCGCGCACTTATGAGAGAAAACGTATTGACGCGTAACACTCGGACTGTTGCAAAACCGATGTGTTTAGATCTAGCTCGTTTCGGTCTAAAACAACTTGTGTCGTTGTTCTAAGCACGAATACATGCTTTTCGCGCAGTTATAAGAGAAAAAGTTTTGACGCGTATCACATGGACACTTGTAAAACCGATGTGTTAAGATTTAGCTCGTTTCGGTCTAAAACAGCTTGTTTCGTTCTATTAAGCACGAATACATGCTTTTCGCGCAGTTATGAGAAAAAGTTTTGAAGCGTATCAAATCGACACTTGTAAAACCGATGTGTTCAGATTTAGCTCGTTTCGGTCTAAAACAGCTTGTTTCGTTGTTTTAAACACGAATACATGCCTTTCGCGCAGTTATGAGAAAACGTTTTGACGCGTATCACACTGACACTTGTAAACCGATGTGTTTAGATCTAGCTTGTTTCGGTCTAAAACAGCTTGTCTCGTTGTATTAAGCACGAATACATGCTTTTCGCGCAGTTATGAGAGGAAAAGTTTTGACGCGTATCACACGGTCACTTGTAAAACCGATGTGTTCATATCTAGCTCGTTTTGGTGCAAAACAGCTTTTTTCTTTGTATTACGCACGAATACATACTTTTCGTGCAGTTATGAGAGAAAACACATTGACGCGTATCAGACGGACGCTTGTAAAACCGATGTGTTCAAATTTAGCTCGTTTCGGTCTAAAACAGCTTGTTTCGTTGTATTAAGCACGAATACATGCTTTTCGCGCAGTTATGAGAAAATGTTTTGACGCGTATCACACTGACACTTGTAAACCGATGTTCAGATTTAGCTCGTTTCGGTCTAAAACAGCTTGTTTCTTTGTTTTAATCACGAATACATCCTTTCCGCGCAGTTATGAGAGAAAAAGTTTTGACGCGTATCGCAGGGACACTTGTAAAACCGATGTGTTCAGATCTAGCTCGTTTTGGTCTAAAACAGCTTGTTTCGTTGTATTAAGCAAGAATACATGCTTTTCGCGCAGTTATGAGAGAAAAAGTTTTGACGCGTATCCCACGGACACTTGTAAAACCGGTGTTCATATCTAGCTCACTTCGGTCTAAAACAGCTTGTTTTGTTGTATTAAGCACGAATACATGCTTTGCGCGCAGTTTTAAGAGAAAAAGGTTTTGACGCGTATCACAGAGACACAAATAACCGATGTGTTCAGATTTAGCTCTTTTCGGTGTAAAACAGCTTGTTTCGTTGTATTAAGCACGTTATGAGAGCACGTAAGCACGTTTTCGCAGTTATGAGAGAAAAAGTTTTGACGCGTATCGCACGGTCACTTGTAAAACCGACGTGTTCATATCTAGCTCGTTTTGGTGTAAAACAGCTTGTTTTTGTTTCGTTGTATTAAGCACGAATACATGCTTTTCGCGTAGTTATTAGAAAAAGTTTTGACGCGTATCACACGGTCACTTGTAAAACCGATGTGTTCATATCTAGCTCGTTTTGGTCTAAAACAGCTTGTTTCGTTGTATTAAGTACGAATACATGCTTTTCGCTCAGTTATGAGAGAAAAAGTTTTGACGCGTATCACATGGACACTTGTAAATCGGATGTGTTCATATCTAGCTCGTTTTGGTGTAAAACAGCTTGTTTTTGTTTCGTTGTTTTAAACACGAATACATGCTTTTCGCGCAGTTATGAGAAAACGTTTTGACGCGTATCACACTGACACTTGTAAACCGATGTTCAGATTTAGCCTGTTTCGGTCTAAAACAGCTGTTTCTTTGTTTTAATCACAAATACATGCTTTTCGCGCACTTATGAGAGAAAACGTATTGACGCGTAACACTCGGACTCTTACAAAACCGATGTGTTTAGATCTAGCTCGTTTCGGTCTAAAACAACTTGTGTCGTTGTTCTAAGCACGAATACATGCTTTTCGCGCAGTTATAAGAGAAAAAGTTTTGACGCGTATCACAGGGACACTTGTAAAACCGACGTGTTCAGATTTAACTCGTTTCGTCTAAAACAGCTTGTTTCGTTGTTTTAGCACGAATACATGCTTTTCGTGCAGTTATGAGAGAAAAAACATTGACGCGTATCAGACGGACGCTTGTAAAACCGATGTGTTCACATTTAGCTCGTTTCGGTCTAAAACAGCTTGTTTCGTTGTATTAAGCACGAATACATGCTTTTCGCGCAGTTATGAGAAAATGTTTTGACGCGTATCACACTGACACTTGTAAACCGATGTTCAGATTTAGCTCGTTTCGGTCTAAAACAGCTTGTTTCTTTGTTTTAATCACGAATACATCCTTTCCGCGCAGTTATGAGAGAGAAAGTTTTGACGCGTATCGCAGGGACACTTGTAAAACCGATGTGTTCAGATTTAGCTCGTTTCGGTCTAAAACAGCTTGTTTCGTCGTATTAAGCACGAATATGTGCTTTTCGCGCAGTTATGAGAGGAAAAGCTTTGACGCGTATCACACGAACACTTAAAACCGATGTGTTCAGATCTAGCTCGTTTTGGTCTAAAACAGCTTGTTTCGTTGTATTAAGCAAGAATACATGCTTTTCGCGCAGTTATGAGAGAAAAAGTTTTGACGCGTATCCCACGGACACTTGTAAAACCGGTGTTCATATCTAGCTCACTTCGGTCTAAAACAGCTTGTTTTGTTGTATTAAGCACGAATACATGCTTTGCGCGCAGTTTTAAGAGAAAAAGGTTTTGACGCGTATCACAGAGACACAAATAACCGATGTGTTCAGATTTAGCTCTTTTCGGTGTAAAACAGCTTGTTTCGTTGTATTAAGCACGTTATGAGAGCACGTAAGCACGTTTTCGCAGTTATGAGAGAAAAAGTTTTGACGCGTATCGCACGGTCACTTGTAAAACCGACGTGTTCATATCTAGCTCGTTTTGGTCTAAAACAGCTTGTTTCGTTGTATTAAGTACGAATACATGCTTTTCGCTCAGTTATGAGAGAAAATGTTTTGACGCGTATCACATGGACACTTGTAAATCGGATGTGTTCATATCTAGCTCGTTTTGGTGTAAAACAGCTTGTTTTTGTTTCGTTGTATTAAGCACGAATATATGCTTTTCGCGTAGTTATTAGAAAAAGTTTTGACGCGTATCACACGGACACTTGTAAAACCGATGTGTTCAGATTTAACTCGCTTCGGTCTAAAACAGCTTATTTCATTGTTTTAGGCACGAATACATGCTTTTCGCGCAGTTATGAGAGAAAAAATATTGACGCGTATCACACGGACACTTGTAAAACCGATGTGTTCAGATTTAGCTCATTTCGGTCTAAAACAGCTTGTTTCGTTTTATTAAGCACGAATACATGCTTTTCGCGCAGTTATGAGAAAACGTTTTGACGCGTATCACACTGACACTTGTAAACCGATGTTCAGATTTAGCCTGTTTCGGTCTAAAACAGCTGTTTCTTTGTTTTATTCACGAATACATGCTTTTCGCGCACTAATGAGAGAAAACGTATTGACGCGTAACACTCGGACTCTTGCAAAACCGATGTGTTTAGATCTAGCTCGTTTCGGTCTAAAACAACTTGTGTCGTTGTTCTAAGCACGAATACATGCTTTTCGCGCAGTTATAAGAGAAAAAGTTTTGACGCGTATCACAGGGACACTTGTAAAACCGATGTGTTCATATCTAGATCCTTTTGGTCTAAAACAGCTTGTTTCGTTGTATTAAGCACGAATACATGCTTTTCGCGCAGTTATGAGAGAAAAAGTTTTGACGCGTATCACACGGTCCCTTGTAAAACCGATGTGTTCATATCTAGCTCTTTTTGGTCTAAAACAGCTTGTTTCGTTGTATTAAGCACGAATACATGCTTTTCGCTCAGTTATGAGAGAAAAAGTTTTGACGCGTATCAACATGAACACTTGTAAATCCGATGTGTTCATATCAAGCTCGTTTTGGTGTAAACCAGCTTGTTTCGTTGTATTAGGCACGAATACATGCTTTTCGCGCAGTTATGAGAAAAAGTTTTGACGCGTATCACATAGACACTTGTAAAACCGATGTGTTCAGATTTAGCTCATTTCGGTCTAGAACAGCTTGTTTCGTTCTATTAAGCACGAATACATGCTTTTCGCGCAGTTATGAGAAAAAGTTTTGACGCGTATCACATGAACACTTGTAAAGCCGATGTGTTCAGATTTAGCTCGTTTCGGTCTAAAACAGCTTGTTTCGTTGTTTTAAACACGAATACATGCTTTTCGCGCAGTTATGAGAAAACGTTTTTACGCGTATCACACTGACACTTGTAAACCGATGTTCAGATTTAGCCTGTTTCGGTCTAAAACAGCTGTTTCTTTGTTTTAATCACAAATACATGCTTTTCGCGCACTTATGAGAGAAAACGTATTGACGCGTAACACTCGGACTCTTACAAAACCGATGTGTTTAGATCTAGCTCGTTTCGGTCTAAAACAACTTGTGTCGTTGTTCTAAGCACGAATACATGCTTTTCGCGCAGTTATAAGAGAAAAAGTTTTGACGCGTATCACAGGGACACTTGTAAAACCGACGTGTTCAGATTTAACTCGTTTCGTCTAAAACAGCTTGTTTCGTTGTTTTAGCACGAATACATGCTTTACGCGAAGTTATGAGAGAGAAAGTTTTTACGCGTATCACATGGACACTTGCATAACCGATGTGTTTAGATTTAGCTCGTTTCAGTCTAAAACAGCTTGTTTCGTTGTTTTAAGCACAAATACACGCTTTTCGCGCAGTTATGAGAGAAAAAGTTTTGACGCGTATCACATGGACATTTTTAAATCCGGTGTGTTCATATCTAGCTCGTTTTGGTGTAAAACAGCTTGTTTCGTTGTATTAGGCAGGAATACATGCTTTTCGCGCAGTTATGAGAAAAAGTTTTGACGCGTATCACATGGACACTTGTAAAACCGATGTGTTCAGATTTAGCTCGTTTCGGTCTAAAACAGCTTGTTTCGTTCTATTAAGCACGAATACATGATTTTCGCGCAGTTATGAGAAAAAGTTTTGAAGCGTATCACATGGACACTTGTAAAACCGATGTGTTCAGATTTAGCTCGTTTCGATCTAAAACAGCTTGTTTCGTTGTTTTAAACACGAATACATGCTTTTCGCGCAGTTATGAGAAAACGTTTTGACGCGTATCACACTGACACTTGTAAACCGATGTGTTTAGATCTAGCTTGTTTCGGTCTAAAACAGCTTTTTTCGTTGTTTTAATCACGAATACAAGCTTTTCGCGCAGTTATGAGAGAAAAAGTTTTGACGCGTATCACTCGGACTCGCAAAACCGATCTGTTTAGATCTAGCTCGTTTCGATCTAAAACAGCTTGTTTCGTTTTATTAAGCACGAATACATGCTTTTCGCGCAGTATGAGGAAAAGTTTTGACGCGTATCACACGGTCACTTGTAAAACCGATGTGTTCATATCTAGCTCGTTTTGGTGTAAAACAGCTTGTTTCGTTGTATTACGCACGAATACATACTTTTCGTGCAGTTATGAGAGAAAAAACATTGACGCGTATCACACGGACGGTAGTAAAACCGATGTGTTCACATTTAGCTCGTTTCGGTCTAAGACAGCTTGTTTCGTTGTATTAAGCACGAATACATGCTTTTCGCGCAGTTATGAGAGGAAAAGTTTTGACGCGTATCACAGAGACACAAATAACCGATGTGTTCAGATTTAGCTCTTGTCGGTGTAAAACAGCTTGTTTCGTTGTATTAAGCACGTTATGAGAGCACGTAAAGACGTTTTCGCAGTTATGAGAGAAAAAGTTTTGACGCGTATCGCACGGTCACTTGTAAAACCGACGTGTTCATATCTAGCTCGTTTTGGTGTAAAACAGCTTGTTTTTGTTTCGTTGTATTAAGCACGAATACATGCTTTTCGCGTAGTTATTAGAAAAAGTTTTGACGCATATCACACGGACACTTGTAAAACCAATGTGTTCAGATTTAGCTCGTTTCGGTCTAAAACAGCTTGTTTCGTTTTATTAAGCACGAATACATGCTTTTCGCGCAGTTATGAGAAAACGTTTTGACGCGTATCACACTGACACTTGTAAACCGATGTTCAGATTTAGCCTGTTTCGGTCGAAAACAGCTGTTTCTTTGTTTTAATCACGAATACATGCTTTTCGCGCACTTATGAGAGAAAAAGTTTTGACGCGTATCACATGGACACTTGTAAATCCGATGTGTTCATATCTAGCTCGTTTTGGTGTAAAACAGCTTGTTTCGTTGTATTAGGCACGAATACATGCTTTTCGCGCATTATGAGAAAAAGTTTTGAAGCGTATCACATGGACACTTGTAAAACCGATGTGTTCAGATTTAGCTCGTTTCGGTCTAAAGCAGCTTGTTTCGTCGTTTTAAACACGAATACATCCCTTTCGCGCAGTTATGAGAAAACGTTTTGACGCGTATCACACTGACACTTGTAAACCGATGTGTTTAGATTTAGCTTGTTTCGGTCTAAAACAGCTTGTCTCGTTGTATTAAGCACGAATACATGCTTTTCGCGCAGTTATGAGAGGAAACGTTTTGACGCGTATCACACGGTCACTTGTAAAACCGATGTGTTCATATCTAGCTCGTTTTGGTGTAAAACAGCTTTTTTCGTTGTATTACGCACGAATACATACTTTTCGTGCAGTTATGAGAGAAAAACATTGACGCGTATCAGACGGACGCTTGTAAAACCGATGTGTTCACATTTAGCTCGTTTCGGTCTAAAACAGCTTGTTTCGTTGTATTAAGCACGAATACATGCTTTTCGCGCAGTTATGAGAAAACGTTTTGACGCGTATCACACTGACACTTGTAAACCGATGTTCAGATTTAGCTCGTTTCGGTCTAAAACAGCTTGTTTGTTTTAATCACGAATACATCCTTTCCGCGCAGTTATGAGAGAAAAAGTTTTGACGCGTATCACAGGGACACTTGTAAAACCGATGTGTTCAGATTTAGCTCGTTTCGGTCTAAAAGAGCTTGTTTCGTTGTATTAAGCACGAATACATGCTTTTGGCGCAGTTATGAGAGGAAAAGCTTTGACGCGTATCACACGAACACTTAAAACCGATGTGTTCAGATCTAGCTCGTTTTGGTTCAAAACAGCTTGTTTCGTTTATTAAGCAAGAATACATGCTTTTCGCGCAGTTATGAGAGAAAAAGTTTTGACGCGTATCACACGGACACTTGTAAAACCGGTGTTCATATCTAGCTCACTTCGGTCTAAAACAGCTTGTTTTGTTGTATTAAGCACGAATACATGCTTTGCGCGCAGTTTAAAGAGAAAAAGGTTTTGACGCGTAACACAGACACAAATAACCGATGTGTTCAGATTAAGCTCTTTTCGGTGTAAAACAGCTTGTTTCTTTATGAGAGAACGTAAGCACGTTTTCGCAGTTATGAGAGAAAAAGTTTTGACGCGTATCGCACGGTCACTTGTAAAACCGACGTGTTCATATCTAGCACGTTATGAGAGCACGTAAGCACGTTTTCGCAGTTATGAGAGAAAAAGTTTTGACGCGTATCGCACGGTCACTTGTAAAACCGACGTGTTCATATCTAGCTCGTTTTGGTGTAAAACAGCTTGTTTTTGTTTCGTTGTATTAGGCACGAATACATGCTTTTCGCGTAGTTATTAGAAAAAGTTTTGACGCGTATCACACGGTCACTTGTAAAACCTATGTGTTCATGTCTAGCTCGTTTTGGTCTAAAACAGCTTGTTTCGTTGTATTAAGCACGAATACATGCTTTTCGCTCAGTTATGAGAGAAAAAGTTTTGACGCGTATCACATGGACACTTGTAAATCGGATGTGTTCATATCTAGCTCGTTTTGGTGTAAAACAGCTTGTTTTGGTTTCGTTGTATTAAGCACGAATACATGCTTTTCGCGTAGTTATTAGAAAAAGTATTGACGCGTATCACATGGACACTTGTAAAACCGATGTGTTCAGATTTAACTCGCTTCGGTCTAAAACAGCTTATTCCATTGTTTTAGGCAAGTATACATGCTTTTCGCGCAGTTATGAGAGAAAAAATATTGACGCGTATCACACGGACACTTGTAAAACCGATGTGTTCAGATTTAGCTCGTTTCGGTCTAAAACAGCTTGTTTCGTTCTATTAAGAACGAATACATGCTTTTCGCGCAGTTATGAGAAAACGTTTTGACGCGTATCACACTGACACTTGTAAACCGATGTTCAGATTTAGCCTGTTTCGGTCTAAAACAGCTGCTTCTTTGTTTTAATCACGAATACATGCTTTTCGCGCACTTATGAGAGAAAACGTATTG
Organism: Amblyomma americanum; assembly: GCF_052857255.1. NCBI lineage: Eukaryota > Metazoa > Arthropoda > Arachnida > Ixodida > Ixodidae > Amblyomma > Amblyomma americanum. The sequence goes on along the minus strand of NW_027526501.1, from coordinate 345,012 downwards.
ACGCGTAACACTCGGACTCTTGCAAAACCGATGTGTTTAGATCTAGCTCGTTTCGGTCTAAAACAACTTGTGTCGTTGTTCTAAGCACGAATACATGCTTTTCGCCCAGTTATAAGAGAAAAAGTTTTGACGCGTATCACAGGGACACTTGTAAAACCGATGTGTTCATATCTAGATCCTTTTGGTCTAAAACAGCTTGTTTCGTTGTATTAAGCACGAATACATGCTTTTCGCGCAGTTATGAGAGAAAAAGTTTTGACGCGTATCACACGGTCACTTGTAAAACCGATGTGTTCATATCTAGCTTGTTTTGGTCTAAAACAGCTTGTTTCGTTGTATTAAGCACGAATACATGCTTTTCGCTCAGTTATGAGAGAAAAAGTTTTGACGCGTATCACATAGACACTTGTAAATCCGATGTGTTCATATCTAGCTCGTTTTGGTGTAAAACAGCTTGTTTCGTTGTATTAGGCACGAATACATGCTTTTCGCGCAGTTATGAGAAAAAGTTTTGACGCGTATCACATAGACACTTGTAAAACCGATGTGTTCAGATTTAGCTCATTTTGGTCTAAAACAGCTTCTTTTGTTCTATTAAGCACGAATACATGTTTTCGCGCAGTTATGAGAAAAAGTTTTGACGCGTATCACATGGACAATTGTAAAGCCGTTGTGTTCAGATTTAGCTCGTTTCGGTCTAAAACAGCTTGTTTCGTTGTTTTAAACACGAATACATGCTTTTCGCGCAGTTATGAGAAAACGTTTTGACGCGTATCACACTGACACTTGTAAACCGATGTTCAGATTTAGCCTGTTTCGGTCTAAAACAGCTGTTTCTTTGTTTTAATCACAAATACATGCTTTTCGCGCACTTATGAGAGAAAACGTATTGACGCGTAACACTCGGACTCTTGCAAAGCCGATGTGTTTAGATCTAGCTCGTTTCGGTCTAAAACAACTTGTGTCGTTGTTCTAAGCACGAATACATGCTTTTCGCGCAGTTATAAGTGAAAAAGTTTTGACGCGTATCACAGGGACACTTGTAAAACCGACGTGCTCAGATTTAACTCGTTTCGGCTAAAACAGCTTGTTTCGTTGTTTTAGCACGAATACATGCTTTTCGCGAAGTTATGAGAGAGAAGGTTTTTACGCGTATCACATGGACACTTGCATAACCGATGTGTTTAGATTTAGCTTGTTTCAGTCTAAAACAGCTTGTTTCGTTGTTTTAAGCACAAATACACGCTGTTCGCGCGGTTATGAGAGAAAAAGTTTTGACGCGTATCACATGGACACTTGTGAATCCGATGTGTTTATATCTAGCTCGTTTTGGTGTAAAACAGCTTTTTTCGTTGTTTTAATCACGAATACATGGTTTTCGCGCAGTTATGAGAGAAAAAGTTTTGACGCGTATCACTCGGACTCGCAAAACCGATCTGTTTAGATCTAGCTCGTTTCGATCTAAAACAGCTTGTCTCGTTGTATTAAGCACGAATACATGCTTTTCGCGCAGTTATGAGAGGAAAAGTTTTGACGCGTATCACACGGTCACTTGTAAAACCGATGTGTTCATATCTAGCTCGTTTTGGTGTAAAACAGCTTGTTTCGTTGTATTACGCACGAATACATACTTTTCGTGCAGTTATGAGAGAAAAAACATTGACGCGTATCACACGGACGCTAGTAAAACCGATGTGTTCACATTTAGCTCGTTTCGGTCTAAAACAGCTTGTTTCGTTGTATTAAGCACGAATACATGCTTTCCGCGCAGTTATGAGAAAATGTTTTGACGCGTATCACACTGACACTTGTAAACCGATGTTCAGATTTAGCTCGTTTCGGTCTAAAACAGCTTGTTTCTTTGTTTTAATCACGAATACATCCTTTCCGCGCAGTTATAAGAGAAAAAGTTTTGACGCGTATCACAGGGACACTTGTAAAACCGGTGTTCATATCTAGCTCACTTCGGTCTAAATCAGCTTGTTTTGTTGTATTAAGCACGAATACATGCTTTACGCGCAGATTTAGGAGAAAAAGGTTTTGACGCGTATCACAGAGACACAAATAACCGATGTGTTCAGATTTAGCTCTTTTCGGTGTAAAACAGCTTGTTTCGTTGTAGTAAGCACGTTATGAGAGCACGTAAGCACGTTTTCGCAGTTATGAGAGAAAAAGTTTTGACGCGTATCGCACGGTCACTTGTAAAACCGACGTATTCATATCTAGCTCATTTTGGTGTAAAACAGCTTGTTTTTGTTTCGTTGTATTAAGCACGAATACATGCTTTTCGCGTAGTTATTAGAAAAAGTTTTGACGCGTATCACACGGACACTTGTAAAACCGATGTGTTCAGATTTAACTCGCTTCGGTCTAAAACAGCTTATTTCATTGTTTTAGGCACGAATACATGCTTTTCGCGCCGTTATGAGAGAAAAAATATTGACGCGTATCACACGGACACTTGTAAAACCAATGTGTTCAGATTTAGCTCGTTTCGGTCTAAAACAGCTTGTTTCGTTTTATTAAGCACGAATACATGCTTTTCGCGCAGTTATGAGAAAACGTTTTGACGCGTATCACACTGACACTTGTAAACCGATGTTCAAATTTAGCCTGTTTCGGTCTAAAACAGCTGTTTCTTTGTTTTAATCACGAATACATGCTTTTCGCCCAGTTATAAGAGAAAAAGTTTTGACGCGTATCACAGGGACACTTGCAAAACCGATGTGTTCATATCTAGATACTTTTGGTCTAAAACAGCTTGTTTCGTTGTATTAAGCACGAATACATGCTTTTCGCGCAGTTATGAGAGAAAAAGTTTTGACGCGTATCACACGGTCACTTGTAAAACCGATGTGTTCATATCTAGCTCGTTTTGGTCTAAAACAGCTTGTTTCGTTGTATTAAGCACGAATACATGCTTTTCGCTCAGTTATGAGAGAAAAAGTTTTGACGCGTATCACATGGACACTTGTAAATCCGATGTGTTCATATCTAGCTCGTTTTGGTGTAAAACAGCTTGTTTCGTTGTATTAGGCACGAATACATGCTTTTCGCGCAGTTATGAGAAAAAGTTTTGACGCGTATCACATAGACACTTGTAAAACCGATATGTTCAGATTTAGCTCATTTTGGTCTAAAACAGCTTGTTTTGTTCTATTAAGCAAGAATACATGTTTTCGCGCAGTTATGAGAAAAAGTTTTGACGCGTATCACATGGACACTTGTAAAGCCGATGTGTTCAGATTTAGCTCGTTTCGGTCTAAAACAGCTTGTTTCGTTGTTTTAAACACGTATGCATGCTTTTCGCGCAGTTATGAGAAAATGTTTTGACGCGTATCACACTGACACTTGTAAACCGATGTTCAGATTTAGCCTGTTTCGGTCTAAAACAGCTGTTTCTTTGTTTTAATCACTAATACATGCTTTTCGCGCACTTATGAGAGAAAACGTATTGACGCGTAACACTCGGACTCTTGCAAAACCGATGTGTTTAGATCTAACTCGTTTCGGTCTAAAACAACTTGTGTCGTTGTTCTAAGCACGAATACATGCTTTTCGCGCAGTTATAAGAGAAAAAGTTTTGACGCGTATCACAGGGACACTTGTAAAACCGACGTGCTCAGATTTAACTCGTTTCGTCTAAAACAGCTTGTTTCGTTGTTTTAGCACGAATACATGCTTTTCGCGAAGTTATAAGAGAGAAGGTTTTTACGCGTATCACATGGACACTTGCATAACCGATGTGTTTAGATTTAGCTTGTTTCAGTCTAAAACAGCTTGTTTCGTTGTTTTAAGCACAAATACACGCTGTTCGCGCGGTTATGAGAGAAAAAGTTTTGACGCGTATCACATGGACACTTGTGAATCCGATGTGTTCATATCTAGCTCGTTTTGGTGTAAAACAGCTTGTTTCGTTGTATTAGGCACGAATACATGCTTTTCGCGCAGTTATGAGAAAAAGTTTTGACGCGTATCACATGGACACTTGTAAAACCGATGTGTTCAGATTTAGCTCGTTTCGGTCTAAAACAGCTTGTTTCGTTCTATTAAGCACGAATACATGCTTTTCGCGCAGTTATGAGAAAAAGTTTTGAAGCGTATCACATGGACACTTGTAAAAGCGATGTGTTCAGATTTAGCTCGTTTCGATCTAAAACAGCTTGTTTCGTTGTTTTAAACACGAACACATGTTTTTGCGCAGTTATGAGAAAACGTTTTGACGCGTATCACACTGACACTTGTAAAACGATGTCTTTAGATCTAGCTTGTTTCGGTCTAAAACAGCTTTTTTCGTTGTTTTAATCACGAATACATGCTTTTCGCGCAGTTATGAGAGAAAAAGTTTTGACGCGTATCACTCGGACTCGCAAAACCGATCTGTTTAGATCTAGCTCGTTTCGATCTAAAACAGCTTGTCTCGTTGTATTAAGGGCACAGGGTAAGGTAAAATTAGAAAAAAATCGTTTTTTTTCTTTTGGAATTTTAGAAGTTCAATTCTTTCTACACATGTTCCATGATCGCACTTTCCTCAGAAAGCCATATTTACGGCTGAAAAACGCTTTTTCCGAAACCAAGTAGTGAGCGGCCACGCCCCTCTCAGGATTAACGTAAATTTTTTCAACCAAAATGTCCACCACCTGATTTCAAAACTTGTCTAAAATCAGCTACATATAAAAAATTGTCTGGAAAATATTGTACAGCTCCTCTTTTTTAGCCAAGACAATCCTGAGACGCTTTGCACGTTTTTTCCACGTTTCTGCAACCTTCATGCAGCTGCGTCCGAGTGCTATCCCTTTCGATCAGTAATGTAAATTGTGCCGGTGTTGGTTGCTGCTGATAAGTTGAGATGCCCAGGGCAAAGAAGGCCTTCGTCAGGCAAGAATTTCACGACAACCGCTACGCTCATCGTGAAAAAGCAAAAGGATGTCCACGACCCAATGAGATCCCGAACGCCGAACGCGCCAGCTCCTCGACATCGAAGCTTTCAAGATTTTCTCTGTGCTTCCAGGAAGAGGATGTTCTACAGAGCAGCAGCCAATATGCCTTAAAGGGCATGGACGGCATTTGTGCCGCAATTACACAGATTTGTGTGTGCAGAATGAGTCGTTCAACCATGTTGTTTGGGAACGCGCGCCAAAGAATGTGTTTGTTAGGCTTCGGACCCTACGGATGGCAACACTGGATGCTGTTCTTTCATTTAATGATGGTAGCATCGCACGGGCCAACGTTTTTAAGGCGTGTGGATTGAACCCAGGGAGCAACACCATCAAGTGGCTGAGGGAAGCTGACCATAAGCGCATGTACTTTGCGGACCGAGCAACACGACAGCTTACAAAAGAGCCCGACAGTCAAAACGACAAGCCGAAAAGCGAAAAAAAATGACGGCGACAGTGACTACGAAGCAGGGGGCTAATAAACCAATTACTATGGAGGCGTTTCTGCGAATAAAAAATGGTTTTTCACATCTTTTTTCTCTTTGCGCTCTATTATCTCAAAACAGTGTATTTTCTTATAAAGGTACCATTATTTCCAATGCCTTTCAAGACAGACGGCTGATTTTTTTTTGCAATCATCTACATAAGCTTTGCCAACTACTGAACTAGAATTAAGCAATTTTACTGAGCAGTTATTCTGTTATGAATTTTGAAATGCGCAACGAAAGGCCAGATTTGTGTACTACCGGAAAAAATTTTATAAAAAATCGAATTTTCAACACATTTCAAATATTCTAGTTCAGTAAAAAGAGCACAAAAATTGGCAAACAATGATATATGTATTATTAGGCTACTATTAATAGTTAGTGATAAACATGTACCTTAACATGGCCTAAAATGCATGGGAAGTATAGGGCTTACCCTGTGCCCTTAAGCACGAATACATGCTTTTCGCGCAGTTATGAGAGGAAAAGTTTTGACGCGTATCACACGGTCACTTGGAGAACCGATGTGTTCATATCTAGCTCGTTTTGGTGTAAAACAGCTTGTTTCGTTGTATTACGCACGAATACATACTTTTCGTGCAGTTATGAGAGAAAAAACATTGACGCGTATCACACGGACGCTAGTAAAACCGATGTGTTCACATTTAGCTCGTTTCGGTCTAAAACAGCTTGTTTCGTTGTATTAAGCACGAATACATGCTTTTCGCGCAGTTATGAGAAAATGTTTTGACGCGTATCACACTGACACTTGTAAACCGATGTTCAGATTTAGCTCGTTTCGGTCTAAAACAGCTTGTTTCTTTGTTTTATTCACGAATACATCCTTTCCGCGCAGTTATAAGAGAAAAAGTTTTGACGCGTATCACAGGGACACTTGTAAAACCGGTGTTCATATCAAGCTCACTTCGGTCTAAATCAGCTTGTTTTGTTGTATTAAGCACGAATACATGCTTTGCGCGCAGATTTAGGAGAAAAAGGTTTTGACGCGTATCACAGAGACACAAATAACCGATGTGTTCAGATTTAGCTCTTTTCGGTGTAAAACAGCTTGTTTCGTTGTATTAAGCACGTTATGAGAGCACGTAAGCACGTTTTCGCAGTTATGAGAGAAAAAGTTTTGACGCGTATCGCACGGTCACTTGTAAAACCGACGTATTCATATCTAGCTCATTTTGGTGTAAAACAGCTTGTTTTTGTTTCGTTGTATTAAGCACGAATACATGCTTTTCGCGTAGTTATTAGAAAAAGTTTTGACGCGTATCACACGGACACTTGTAAAACCGATGTGTTCAGATTTAACTCGCTTCGGTCTAAAACAGCTTATTTCATTGTTTTAGGCACGAATACATGCTTTTCGCGCCGTTATGAGAGAAAAAATATTGACGCGTATCACACGGACACTTGTAAAACCAATGTGTTCAGATTTAGCTCGTTTCGGTCTAAAACAGCTTGTTTCGTTTTATTAAGCACGAATACATGCTTTTCGCGCAGTTATGAGAAAACGTTTTGACGCGTATCACACTGACACTTGTAAACCGATGTTCAAATTTAGCCTGTTTCGGTCTAAAACAGCTGTTTCTTTGTTTTAATCACGAATACATGCTTTTCGCCCAGTTATAAGAGAAAAAGTTTTGACGCGTATCACAGGGACACTTGCAAAACCGATGTGTTCATATCTAGATACTTTTGGTCTAAAACAGCTTGTTTCGTTGTATTAAGCACGAATACATGCTTTTCGCGCAGTTATGAGAGAAAAAGTTTTGACGCGTATCACACGGTCACTTGTAAAACCGATGTGTTCATATCTAGCTCGTTTTGGTCTAAAACAGCTTGTTTCGTTGTATTAAGCACGAATACATGCTTTTCGCTCAGTTATGAGAGAAAAAGTTTTGACGCGTATCACATGGACACTTGTAAATCCGATGTGTTCATATCTAGCTCGTTTTGGTGTAAAACAGCTTGTTTCGTTGTATTAGGCACGAATACATGCTTTTCGCGCAGTTATGAGAAAAAGTTTTGACGCGTATCACATAGACACTTGTAAAACCGATATGTTCAGATTTAGCTCATTTTGGTCTAAAACAGCTTGTTTTGTTCTATTAAGCAAGAATACATGTTTTCGCGCAGTTATGAGAAAAAGTTTTGACGCGTATCACATGGACACTTGTAAAGCCGATGTGTTCAGATTTAGCTCGTTTCGGTCTAAAACAGCTTGTTTCGTTGTTTTAAACACGAATGCATGCTTTTCGCGCAGTTATGAGAAAATGTTTTGACGCGTATCACACTGACACTTGTAAACCGATGTTCAGATTTAGCCTGTTTCGGTCTAAAACAGCTGTTTCTTTGTTTTAATCACTAATACATGCTTTTCGCGCACTTATGAGAGAAAACGTATTGACGCGTAACACTCGGACTCTTGCAAAACCGATGTGTTTAGATCTAACTCGTTTCGGTCTAAAACAACTTGTGTCGTTGTTCTAAGCACGAATACATGCTTTTCGCGCAGTTATAAGAGAAAAAGTTTTGACGCGTATCACAGGGACACTTGTAAAACCGACGTGCTCAGATTTAACTCGTTTCGTCTAAAACAGCTTGTTTCGTTGTTTTAGCACGAATACATGCTTTTCGCGAAGTTATAAGAGAGAAGGTTTTTACGCGTATCACATGGACACTTGCATAACCGATGTGTTTAGATTTAGCTTGTTTCAGTCTAAAACAGCTTGTTTCGTTGTTTTAAGCACAAATACACGCTGTTCGCGCGGTTATGAGAGAAAAAGTTTTGACGCGTATCACATGGACACTTGTGAATCCGATGTGTTCATATCTAGCTCGTTTTGGTGTAAAACAGCTTGTTTCGTTGTATTAGGCACGAATACATGCTTTTCGCGCAGTTATGAGAAAAAGTTTTGACGCGTATCACATGGACACTTGTAAAACCGATGTGTTCAGATTTAGCTCGTTTCGGTCTAAAACAGCTTGTTTCGTTCTATTAAGCACGAATACATGCTTTTCGCGCAGTTATGAGAAAAAGTTTTGAAGCGTATCACATGGACACTTGTAAAAGCGATGTGTTCAGATTTAGCTCGTTTCGATCTAAAACAGCTTGTTTCGTTGTTTTAAACACGAACACATGTTTTTGCGCAGTTATGAGAAAACGTTTTGACGCGTATCACACTGACACTTGTAAAACGATGTCTTTAGATCTAGCTTGTTTCGGTCTAAAACAGCTTTTTTCGTTGTTTTAATCACGAATACATGCTTTTCGCGCAGTTATGAGAGAAAAAGTTTTGACGCGTATCACTCGGACTCGCAAAACCGATCTGTTTAGATCTAGCTCGTTTCGATCTAAAACAGCTTGTCTCGTTGTATTAAGGGCACAGGGTAAGGTAAAATTAGAAAAAAATCGTTTTTTTTCTTTTGGAATTTTAGAAGTTCAATTCTTTCTACACATGTTCCATGATCGCACTTTCCTCAGAAAGCCATATTTACGGCTGAAAAACGCTTTTTCCGAAACCAAGTAGTGAGCGGCCACGCCCCTCTCAGGATTAACGTAAATTTTTTCAACCAAAATGTCCACCACCTGATTTCAAAACTTGTCTAAAATCAGCTACATATAAAAAATTGTCTGGAAAATATTGTACAGCTCCTCTTTTTTAGCCAAGACAATCCTGAGACGCTTTGCACGTTTTTTCCACGTTTCTGCAACCTTCATGCAGCTGCGTCCGAGTGCTATCCCTTTCGATCAGTAATGTAAATTGTGCCGGTGTTGGTTGCTGCTGATAAGTTGAGATGCCCAGGGCAAAGAAGGCCTTCGTCAGGCAAGAATTTCACGACAACCGCTACGCTCATCGTGAAAAAGCAAAAGGATGTCCACGACCCAATGAGATCCCGAACGCCGAACGCGCCAGCTCCTCGACATCGAAGCTTTCAAGATTTTCTCTGTGCTTCCAGGAAGAGGATGTTCTACAGAGCAGCAGCCAATATGCCTTAAAGGGCATGGACGGCATTTGTGCCGCAATTACACAGATTTGTGTGTGCAGAATGAGTCGTTCAACCATGTTGTTTGGGAACGCGCGCCAAAGAATGTGTTTGTTAGGCTTCGGACCCTACGGATGGCAACACTGGATGCTGTTCTTTCATTTAATGATGGTAGCATCGCACGGGCCAACGTTTTTAAGGCGTGTGGATTGAACCCAGGGAGCAACACCATCAAGTGGCTGAGGGAAGCTGACCATAAGCGCATGTACTTTGCGGACCGAGCAACACGACAGCTTACAAAAGAGCCCGACAGTCAAAACGACAAGCCGAAAAGCGAAAAAAAATGACGGCGACAGTGACTACGAAGCAGGGGGCTAATAAACCAATTACTATGGAGGCGTTTCTGCGAATAAAAAATGGTTTTTCACATCTTTTTTCTCTTTGCGCTCTATTATCTCAAAACAGTGTATTTTCTTATAAAGGTACCATTATTTCCAATGCCTTTCAAGACAGACGGCTGATTTTTTTTTGCAATCATCTACATAAGCTTTGCCAACTACTGAACTAGAATTAAGCAATTTTACTGAGCAGTTATTCTGTTATGAATTTTGAAATGCGCAACGAAAGGCCAGATTTGTGTACTACCGGAAAAAATTTTATAAAAAATCGAATTTTCAACACATTTCAAATATTCTAGTTCAGTAAAAAGAGCACAAAAATTGGCAAACAATGATATATGTATTATTAGGCTACTATTAATAGTTAGTGATAAACATGTACCTTAACATGGCCTAAAATGCATGGGAAGTATAGGGCTTACCCTGTGCCCTTAAGCACGAATACATGCTTTTCGCGCAGTTATGAGAGGAAAAGTTTTGACGCGTATCACACGGTCACTTGGAGAACCGATGTGTTCATATCTAGCTCGTTTTGGTGTAAAACAGCTTGTTTCGTTGTATTACGCACGAATACATACTTTTCGTGCAGTTATGAGAGAAAAAACATTGACGCGTATCACACGGACGCTAGTAAAACCGATGTGTTCACATTTAGCTCGTTTCGGTCTAAAACAGCTTGTTTCGTTGTATTAAGCACGAATACATGCTTTTCGCGCAGTTATGAGAAAATGTTTTGACGCGTATCACACTGACACTTGTAAACCGATGTTCAGATTTAGCTCGTTTCGGTCTAAAACAGCTTGTTTCTTTGTTTTATTCACGAATACATCCTTTCCGCGCAGTTATAAGAGAAAAAGTTTTGACGCGTATCACAGGGACACTTGTAAAACCGGTGTTCATATCAAGCTCACTTCGGTCTAAATCAGCTTGTTTTGTTGTATTAAGCACGAATACATGCTTTGCGCGCAGATTTAGGAGAAAAAGGTTTTGACGCGTATCACAGAGACACAAATAACCGATGTGTTCAGATTTAGCTCTTTTCGGTGTAAAACAGCTTGTTTCGTTGTATTAAGCACGTTATGAGAGCACGTAAGCACGTTTTCGCAGTTATGAGAGAAAAAGTTTTGACGCGTATCGCACGGTCACTTGTAAAACCGACGTGTTCATATCTAGCTCATTTTGGTGTAAAACAGCTTGTTTTTGTTTCGTTGTATTAAGCACGAATACATGCTTTTCGCGTAGTTATTAGAAAAAGTTTTGACGCGTATCACACGGACACTTGTAAAACCGATGTGTTCAGATTTAACTCGCTTCGGTCTAAAACAGCTTATTTCATTGTTTTAGGCACGAATACATGCTTTTCGCGCCGTTATGAGAGAAAAAATATTGACGCGTATCACACGGACACTTGTAAAACCAATGTGTTCAGATTTAGCTCGTTTCGGTCTAAAACAGCTTGTTTCGTTTTATTAAGCACGAATACATGCTTTTCGCGCAGTTATGAGAAAACGTTTTGACGCGTATCACACTGACACTTGTAAACCGATGTTCAAATTTAGCCTGTTTCGGTCTAAAACAGCTGTTTCTTTGTTTTAATCACGAATACATGCTTTTCGCGCACTTATGAGAGAAAACGTATTGACGCGTAACACTCGGACTCTTGCAAAACCGATGTGTTTAGATCTAGCTCGTTTCGGTCTAAAACAACTTGTGTCGTTGTTCTAAGCACGAATACATGCATTTCGCGCAGTTATAAGAGAAAAAGTTTTGACGCGTATCACAGGGACACTTGTAAAACCGATGTGTTCATATCTAGATCCTTTTGGTCTAAAACAGCTTGTTTCGTTGTATTAAGCACGAATACATGCTTTTCGCGCAGTTATGAGAGAAAAAAGTTTTGACGCTTATCACACGGTCACTTGTAAAACCGATGTGTTCATATCTAGCTCGTTTTGGTGTAAACCAGCTTGTTTCGTTGTATTAGGCACGAATACATGCTTTTCGCGCAGTAATGAGAAAAAGTTTTGACGCGTATCGCATAGACACTTGTAAAACCGATGTGTTCAGATTTAGCTCATTTCGGTCTAAAACAGCTTGTTTCGTTCTATTAAGCACGAATACATGCTTTTCGCGCAGTTATGAGAAAAAGTTTTGACGCGTATCACATGAACACTTGTAAAGCCGATGTGTTCAGATTTAGCTCGTTTCGGTCTAAAACAGCTTGTTTCGTTGTTTTAAACACAAATACATGCTTTTCGCGCAGTTATGAGAAAACGTTTTGACGCGTATCACGCTGACACTTGTAAACCGATGTTCAGATTTAGCCTGTTTCGGTCTAAAACAGCTGTTTCTTTGTTTTAATCACAAATACATGCTTTTCGCGCACTTATGAGAGAAAACGTATTGACGCGTAACACTCGGACTCTTGCAAAACCGATGTGTATAGATCTAGCTCGTTTCGGTCTAAAACAACTTGTGTCGTTGTTCTAAGCACAAATACATGCTTTTCGCGCAGTTATAAGAGAAAAAGTTTTGACGCGTATCAAAGGGACACTTGTAAAACCGACGTGCTCAGATTTAACTCGTTTCGTCTAAAACAGCTTGTTTCGTTGTTTTAGCACGAATACATGCTTTTCGCGAAGTTATGAGAGAGAAGGTTTTTACGCGTATCACATGGACACTTGCATAACCGATGTGTTTATATTTAGCTTGTTTCAGTCTAAAACAGCTTGTTTCGTTGTTTTAAGCACAAATACACGCTGTTCGCGCGGTTATGAGAGAAAAAGTTTTGACGCGTATCACATGGACACTTGTGAATCCGATGTGTTCATATCTAGCTCGTTTTGGTGTAAAACAGCTTGTTTCGTTGTATTAGGCACGAATACATGCTTTTCGCGCAGTTATGAGAAAAAGTTTTGACGCGTATCACATGGACACTTGTAAAACCGATGCGTTCAGATTTAGCTCGTTTCGGTCTAAAACAGCTTGTTTCGTTCTATTAAGCACGAATACATGCTTTTCGCGCAGTTATGAGAAAAAGTTTTGAAGCGTATCACATGGACACTTGTAAAAGCGATGTGTTCAGATTTAGCTCGTTTCGATCTAAAACAGCTTGTTTCGTTGTTTTAAACACGAACACATGTTTTTGCGCAGTTATGAGAAAACGTTTTGACGCGTATCACACTGACACTTGTAAAACGATGTCTTTAGATCTAGCTTGTTTCGGTCTAAAACAGCTTTTTTCGTTGTTTTAATCACGAATACATGCTTTTCGCGCAGTTATGAGAGAAAAAGTTTTGACGCGTATCACTCGGACTCGCAAAACCGATCTGTTTAGATCTAGCTCGTTTCGATCTAAAACAGCTTGTCTCGTTGTATTAAGGGCACAGGGTAAGGTAAAATTAGAAAAAAATCGTTTTTTTTCTTTTGGAATTTTAGAAGTTCAATTCTTTCTACACATGTTCCATGATCGCACTTTCCTCAGAAAGCCATATTTACGGCTGAAAAACGCTTTTTCCGAAACCAAGTAGTGAGCGGCCACGCCCCTCTCAGGATTAACGTAAATTTTTTCAACCAAAATGTCCACCACCTGATTTCAAAACTTGTCTAAAATCAGCTACATATAAAAAATTGTCTGGAAAATATTGTACAGCTCCTCTTTTTTAGCCAAGACAATCCTGAGACGCTTTGCACGTTTTTTCCACGTTTCTGCAACCTTCATGCAGCTGCGTCCGAGTGCTATCCCTTTCGATCAGTAATGTAAATTGTGCCGGTGTTGGTTGCTGCTGATAAGTTGAGATGCCCAGGGCAAAGAAGGCCTTCGTCAGGCAAGAATTTCACGACAACCGCTACGCTCATCGTGAAAAAGCAAAAGGATGTCCACGACCCAATGAGATCCCGAACGCCGAACGCGCCAGCTCCTCGACATCGAAGCTTTCAAGATTTTCTCTGTGCTTCCAGGAAGAGGATGTTCTACAGAGCAGCAGCCAATATGCCTTAAAGGGCATGGACGGCATTTGTGCCGCAATTACACAGATTTGTGTGTGCAGAATGAGTCGTTCAACCATGTTGTTTGGGAACGCGCGCCAAAGAATGTGTTTGTTAGGCTTCGGACCCTACGGATGGCAACACTGGATGCTGTTCATTCATTTAATGATGGTAGCATCGCACGGGCCAACGTTTTTAAGGCGTGTGGATTGAACCCAGGGAGCAACACCATCAAGTGGCTGAGGGAAGCTGACCATAAGCGCATGTACTTTGCGGACCGAGCAACACGACAGCTTACAAAAGAGCCCGACAGTCAAAACGACAAGCCGAAAAGCGAAAAAATGACGGCGACAGTGACTACGAAGCAGGGGGCTAATAAACCAATTACTATGGAGGCGTTTCTGCGAATAAAAAATGGTTTTTCACATCTTTTTTCTCTTTGCGCTCTATTATCTCAAAACAGTGTATTTTCTTACAAAGGTACCATTATTTCCAATGCCTTTCAAGACAGACGGCTGATTTTTTTTTGCAATCATCTACATAAGCTTTGCCAACTACTGAACTAGAATTAAGCAATTTTACTGAGCAGTTATTCTGTTATGAATTTTGAAATGCGCAACGAAAGGCCAGATTTGTGTACTACCGGAAAAAATTTTATAAAAAATCGAATTTTCAACACATTTCAAATATTCTAGTTCAGTAAAAAGAGCACAAAATTTGGCAAACAATGATATATGTATTATTAGGCTACTATTAATAGTTAGTGATAAACATGTACCTTAACATGGCCTAAAATGCATGGGAAGTATAGGGCTTACCCTGTGCCCTTAAGCACGAATACATGCTTTTCGCGCAGTTATGAGAGGAAAAGTTTTGACGCGTATCACACGGTCACTTGGAGAACCGATGTGTTCATATCTAGCTCGTTTTGGTGTAAAACAGCTTGTTTCGTTGTATTACGCACGAATACATACTTTTCGTGCAGTTATGAGAGAAAAAACATTGACGCGTATCACACGGACGCTAGTAAAACCGATGTGTTCACATTTAGCTCGTTTCGGTCTAAAACAGCTTGTTTCGTTGTATTAAGCACGAATACATGCTTTTCGCGCAGTTATGAGAAAATGTTTTGACGCGTATCACACTGACACTTGTAAACCGATGTTCAGATTTAGCTCGTTTCGGTCTAAAACAGCTTGTTTCTTTGTTTTATTCACGAATACATCCTTTCCGCGCAGTTATAAGAGAAAAAGTTTTGACGCGTATCACAGGGACACTTGTAAAACCGGTGTTCATATCAAGCTCACTTCGGTCTAAATCAGCTTGTTTTGTTGTATTAAGCACGAATACATGCTTTGCGCGCAGATTTAGGAGAAAAAGGTTTTGACGCGTATCACAGAGACACAAATAACCGATGTGTTCAGATTTAGCTCTTTTCGGTGTAAAACAGCTTGTTTCGTTGTATTAAGCACGTTATGAGAGCACGTAAGCACGTTTTCGCAGTTATGAGAGAAAAAGTTTTGACGCGTATCGCACGGTCACTTGTAAAACCGACGTGTTCATATCTAGCTCATTTTGGTGTAAAACAGCTTGTTTTTGTTTCGTTGTATTAAGCACGAATACATGCTTTTCGCGTAGTTATTAGAAAAAGTTTTGACGCGTATCACACGGACACTTGTAAAACCGATGTGTTCAGATTTAACTCGCTTCGGTCTAAAACAGCTTATTTCATTGTTTTAGGCACGAATACATGCTTTTCGCGCCGTTATGAGAGAAAAAATATTGACGCGTATCACACGGACACTTGTAAAACCAATGTGTTCAGATTTAGCTCGTTTCGGTCTAAAACAGCTTGTTTCGTTTTATTAAGCACGAATACATGCTTTTCGCGCAGTTATGAGAAAACGTTTTGACGCGTATCACACTGACACTTGTAAACCGATGTTCAAATTTAGCCTGTTTCGGTCTAAAACAGCTGTTTCTTTGTTTTAATCACGAATACATGCTTTTCGCGCACTTATGAGAGAAAACGTATTGACGCGTAACACTCGGACTCTTGCAAAACCGATGTGTTTAGATCTAGCTCGTTTCGGTCTAAAACAACTTGTGTCGTTGTTCTAAGCACGAATACATGCATTTCGCGCAGTTATAAGAGAAAAAGTTTTGACGCGTATCACAGGGACACTTGTAAAACCGATGTGTTCATATCTAGATCCTTTTGGTCTAAAACAGCTTGTTTCGTTGTATTAAGCACGAATACATGCTTTTCGCGCAGTTATGAGAGAAAAAAGTTTTGACGCTTATCACACGGTCACTTGTAAAACCGATGTGTTCATATCTAGCTCGTTTTGGTGTAAACCAGCTTGTTTCGTTGTATTAGGCACGAATACATGCTTTTCGCGCAGTTATGAGAAAAAGTTTTGACGCGTATCACATAGACACTTGTAAAACCGATGTGTTCAGATTTAGCTCATTTCGGTCTAAAACAGCTTGTTTCGTTCTATTAAGCACGAATACATGCTTTTCGCGCAGTTATGAGAAAAAGTTTTGACGCGTATCACATGAACACTTGTAAAGCCGATGTGTTCAGATTTAGCTCGTTTCGGTCTAAAACAGCTTGTTTCGTTGTTTTAAACACAAATACATGCTTTTCGCGCAGTTATGAGAAAACGTTTTGACGCGTATCACGCTGACACTTGTAAACCGATGTTCAGATTTAGCCTGTTTCGGTCTAAAACAGCTGTTTCTTTGTTTTAATCACAAATACATGCTTTTCGCGCACTTATGAGAGAAAACGTATTGACGCGTAACACTCGGACTCTTGCAAAACCGATGTGTATAGATCTAGCTCGTTTCGGTCTAAAACAACTTGTGTCGTTGTTCTAAGCACAAATACATGCTTTTCGCGCAGTTATAAGAGAAAAAGTTTTGACGCGTATCACAGGGACACTTGTAAAACCGACGTGCTCAGATTTAACTCGTTTCGTCTAAAACAGCTTGTTTCGTTGTTTTAGCACGAATACATGCTTTTCGCGAAGTTATGAGAGAGAAGGTTTTTACGCGTATCACATGGACACTTGCATAACCGATGTGTTTAGATTTAGCTTGTTTCAGTCTAAAACAGCTTGTTTCGTTGTTTTAAGCACAAATACACGCTGTTCGCGCGGTTATGAGAGAAAAAGTTTTGACGCGTATCACATGGACACTTGTGAATCCGATGTGTTCATATCTAGCTCGTTTTGGTGTAAAACAGCTTGTTTCGTTGTATTAGGCACGAATACATGCTTTTCGCGCAGTTATGAGAAAAAGTTTTGACGCGTATCACATGGACACTTGTAAAACCGATGCGTTCAGATTTAGCTCGTTTCGGTCTAAAACAGCTTGTTTCGTTCTATTAAGCACGAATACATGCTTTTCGCGCAGTTATGAGAAAAAGTTTTGAAGCGTATCACATGGACACTTGTAAAAGCGATGTGTTCAGATTTAGCTCGTTTCGATCTAAAACAGCTTGTTTCGTTGTTTTAAACACGAATACATGTTTTTGCGCAGTTATGAGAAAACGTTTTGACGCGTATCACACTGACACTTGTAAAACGATGTCTTTAGATCTAGCTTGTTTCGGTCTAAAACAGCTTTTTTCGTTGTTTTAATTACGAATACATGCTTTTCGCGCAGTTATGAGAGAAAAAGTTATGACGCGTATCACTCGGACTCGCAAAACCGATCTGTTTAGATCTAGCTCGTTTCGATCTAAAACAG
Source organism: Amblyomma americanum (assembly GCF_052857255.1). Classification (NCBI taxonomy): domain Eukaryota; kingdom Metazoa; phylum Arthropoda; class Arachnida; order Ixodida; family Ixodidae; genus Amblyomma; species Amblyomma americanum. The sequence continues at coordinate 327,447 of NW_027526501.1, read as the reverse complement.
CTTGTCTCGTTGTATTAAGCACGAATACATGCTTTTCGCGCAGTTATGAGAGGAAAAGTTTTGACGCGTATCACACGGTCACTTGGAGAAACGATGTGTTCATATCTAGCTCGTTTTGGTGTAAAACAGCTTGTTTCGTTGTATTACGCACGAATACATACTTTTCGTGCAGTTATGAGAGAAAAAACATTGACGCGTATCACACGGACGCTAGTAAAACCGATGTGTTCACATTTAGCTCGTTTCGGTCTAAAACAGCTTGTTTCGTTGTATTAAGCACGAATACATGCTTTTCGCGCTGTTATGAGAAAATGTTTTGACGCGTATCACACTGACACTTGTAAACCGATGTTCAGATTTAGCTCGTTTTGGTCTAAAACAGCTTGTTTCTTTGTTTTAATCACGAATACATCCTTTCCGCGCAGTTAAAAGAGAAAAAGTTTTGACGCGTATCACAGGGACACTTGTAAAACCGGTGTTCATATCAAGCTCACTTCGGTCTAAATCAGCTTGTTTTGTTGTATTAAGCACGAATACATGCTTTGCGCGCAGATTTAGGAGAAAAAGGTTTTGACGCGTATCACAGAGACACAAATAACCGATGTGTTCAGATTTAGCTCTTTTCGGTGTAAAACAGCTTGTTTCGTTGTATTAAGCACGTTAGGAGAGCACGTAAGCACGTTTTCGCAGTTATGAGAGAAAAAGTTTTGACGCGTATCGCACGGTCACTTGTAAAACCGACTTGTTCATATCTAGCTCATTTTGGTGTAAAACAGCTTGTTTTTGTTTCGTTGTATTAAGCACGAATACATGCTTTTCGCGTAGTTATTTGAAAAAGTTTTGCCGCGTATCACACGGACACTTGTAAAACCGATGTGTTCAGATTTAACTCGCTTCGGTCTAAAACAGCTTATTTCATTGTTTTAGGCACGAATACATGCTTTTCGCGCCGTTATGAGAGAAAAAATATTGACGCGTATCACACGGACACTTGTAAAACCAATGTGTTCAGATTTAGCTCGTTTCGGTCTAAAACAGCTTGTTTCGTTTTATTAAGCACGAATACATGCTTTTCGCGCAGTTATGAGAAAACGTTTTGACGCGTATCACACTGACACTTGTAAACCGATGTTCAAATTTAGCCTGTTTCGGTCTAAAACAGCTGTTTCTTTGTTTTAATCACGAATACATGCTTTTCGCGCACTTATGAGAGAAAACGTATTGACGCGTAACACTCGGACTCTTGCAAAACCGATGTGTTTAGATCTAGCTCGTTTCGGTCTAAAACAACTTGTGTCGTTGTTCTAAGCACGAATACATGCATTTCGCGCAGTTATAAGAGAAAAAGTTTTGACGCGTATCACAGGAATACTTGTAAAACCGATGTGTTCATATCTAGATTCTTTTGGTCTAAAACAGCTTGTTTCGTTGTATTAAGCACGAATACATGCTTTTCGCGCAGTTATGAGAGAAAAAAGTTTTGACGCTTATCACACGGTCACTTGTAAAACCGATGTGTTCATATCTAGCTCGTTTTGGTGTAAACCAGCTTGTTTCGTTGTATTAGGCACGAATACATGCTTTTCGCGCAGTTATGAGAAAAAGTTTTGACGCGTATCACATAGACACTTGTAAAACCGATGTGTTCAGATTTAGCTCATTTCGGTCTAAAACAGCTTGTTTCGTTCTATTAAGCACGAATACATGCTTTTCGCGCAGTTATGAGAAAAAGTTTTGACGCGTATCACATGAACACTTGTAAAGCCGATGTGTTCAGATTTAGCTCGTTTCGGTCTAAAACAGCTTGTTTCGTTGTTTTAAACACAAATACATGCTTTTCGCGCAGTTATGAGAAAACGTTTTGACGCGTATCACGCTGACACTTGTAAACCGATGTTCAGATTTAGCCTGTTTCGGTCTAAAACAGGTGTTTCTTTGTTTTAATCACAAATACATGCTTTTCGCGCACTTATGAGAGAAAACGTATTGACGCGTAACACTCGGACTCTTGCAAAACCGATGTGTTTAGATCTAGCTCGTTTCGGTGTAAAATAACTTGTGTCGTTGTTCTAAGCACGAATACATGCTTTTCGCGCAGTTATGAGAAAAAGTTTTGACGCGTATCACAGGGACACTTGTAAAACCGACGTGTTCAGATTTAACTCATTTTGTCTAAAACAGCTTGTTTCGTGGTTTTAGCACGAATACATGCTTTTCGCGAAGTTATGAGAGAGAAAGGTTTTACGCGTATCACATGGACACTTGCATAACCGATGTGTTTAGATTTAGCTCGTTTCAGTCTAAAACAGCTTGTTTCGTTGTATTAAGCACGAATACATGCTTTTCGCGCAGTTATGAGAAAACGTTTTGACGCGTATCACACTGACACTTGTAAACCGATATTCAGATTTAGCTCGTTTCGGTCTAAAACAGCTTGTTTCTTTGTTTTAATCACGAATACATCCTTTCCGCGCAGTTATGAGAGAAAAAGTTTTGACGCGTATTACACGGTCACTTGTAAAACCGATGTGTTCATATCTAGCTCGTTTTGGTCTAAAACAGCTTGTTTCGTTGTATTAAGCACGAATACATGCTTTTCGCGCAGTTATGAGAGAAAAAGTTTTGACGCGTATCACATGGACACTTGTAAATCCGATGTGTTCATATCTAGCTCGTTTTGGTGTAAAACAGCTTGTTTCGTTGTATTAGGCACGAATACATGCTTTTCGGGCAGTTATGAGAAAAAGTTTTGACGCGTATCACATGACACTTGTAAATCCGATGTGTTCATATCTAGCTCGTTTTGGTGTAAAACAGCTTGTTTCGTTGTATTAGGCACGAATACATGCTTTTCGCGCAGTTATGAGAAAAAGTTTTGACGCGTATCACAGGGACACTTGTAAAACCGGTGTGTTCAGATTTAGCTCGTTTCGGTCTAAAACAGCTTCTTTCGTTCTATTAAGCACGAATACATGCTTTTCGCACAGTTATGAGAAAAAGTTTTGACGCGTATCACATGGACACTTGTAAAACCGATGTGTTCAGATTTAGCTCGTTTCGGTCTAAAACAGCTTGTTTCGTTCTATTAAGCACGAATACATGCTTTTCGCGCAGTTATTAGAGGAAAAGTTTTGACGCGTATCACACGAACACCTAAAACCGATGTGTTCAGATCTAGCTCATTTTGGTCTAAAACAGCTTGTTTCGTTGTATTAAGCAAGAATACATGTTTTGCGCGCAGTTTTAAGAGAAAAAGGTTTTGACGCGTATCACAGAGACAAATAACCGATGTGTTCAGATTTAGCTCTTTTCGGTGTAAAACAGCTTGTTTCGTTGTATTAAGCACGTTATGAGAGCACGTAAGGACGTTTTCGCAGTTATGAGAGAAATTTTTGACGCGTATCGCACGGTCACTTGTAAAACCGACGTGTTCATATCTAGCTCGTTTTGGTGTAAAACAGCTTGTTTTTGTTTCGTTGTATTAAGCACGAATACATGCTTTTCGCGTAGTTATTAGAAAAAGTTTTGACGCGTATCTTATGGACACTTGTAAAACCGATGTGTTCAGATTTAACTCGTTTCGGTCTAAAACAGCTTATTTCATTGTTTTAGGCACGAATACATGCTTTTCGCGCAGTTATGAGAGTAAAAAATATTGACGCGTATCACACGGACACTTGTAAAACCGATGTGTTCAGATTTAGCTCGTTTCGGTCTAAAACAGCTTGTTTCGTTCTATTAAGCACGAATACATGCTTTTCGCGCAGTTATGAGAAAACGTTTTGACGCGTAACACTCGGACTCTTGCAAAACCGATGTGTTTAGATCTAGCTCCTTTCGGTCTAAAACAAGTTGAGTCGTTGTTCTAAGCACGAATACATGCTTTTCGCGCAGTTATAAGAGAAAAGGTTTTGACGCGTATCACAGGGACACTTGTAAAACCGATGTGTTCATATCTAGATCCTTTTGGTCTAAAACAGCTTGTTTCGTTGTATTAGGCACGAATACATGCTTTTCGCGCAGTTATGAGAAAAAGTTTTGACGCGTATCACATAGACACTTGTAAAACCGATGTGTTCAGATTTAGCTCATTTCGGTCTAAAACGGCTTGTTTCGTTCTATTAAGCACGAATACATGCTTTTCGCGCAGTTATGAGAAAAAGTTTTGACACGTATCACATGGACACTTGTAAATCAGATGTGTTCAGATTTAGCTCGTTTCGGTCTAAAACAGCTTGTTTTGTTGTATTAAGCACGAATACATGCTTTGCGCGCAGTTTTAAGAGAAAAAGTTTTGACGCGTATCACAGGGACGCATTAACCGATGTGTTCAGATTTAGCTCTTTTCGGTGTAAAACAGCTTGTTTCGTTGTATTAAGCACGAATACATGATTTTCGTGCAGTTATGAGAAAAAGTTGTGACGCGTATCACATGGACACTTGTAAAACCGATGTGTTCAGATTTAGCTCGTTTCGGCCTAAACCAGCTTGTTTCGTTCTATTAAGCACGAATACATGCTTTTCGCGCAGTTATGAGAAAACGTTTTGACGCGTACCACACTGACACTTGTAAACCGATGTTCAGATTTAACTTGTTTCGGTCTAAAATAGCTTGTTTCGTTGTTTTATTCATGAATACATGCTTTTCGCGCAGCTACAAAAGAAAAAGTTTTGACGCGTATCACTCAACTCGCAAAACCGATGTGTTTAGATCTAGCTCGTTTCGGTCTAAAACAGCTTGTCTCTTTGTATTAAGCATGAATACATGCTTTTCGCGCAGTTATGACAGGAAAAGTTTTGACGCGTATCACACGGACACTTGTGAAACCGATGTGTTCAGATTTAACTCGCTTCGGTCTAAAACAGCTTGTTTCGTTGTTTTAAGCAAAAATACATGCTTTTCGCGCAGTTATGAGAGGAAAAGTTTTGACGCGTATCACACGAACACTTAAAACCGATGTGTCCAGATCTAGCTCGTTTTGGTCTAAAACAGCTTGTTTCGTTGTATTAAGCAAGAATACATGCTTTTCGCGCAGTTATGAGAGAAAAAGTTTTGACGCGTATCACACGGACACTTGTAAAACAGGTGTTCATATCTAGCTCATTTTTGTCCAAAACAGCTTGTTTTGTTGTATTAAGCACGAATACATGCTTTGCGCGCAGTTTTAAGAGAAAAAGGTTTGACGCGTACCACAGGGACACGTATACCGATGTGTTCAGATTTAGCTGTTTTCGGTGTAAAACAGCTTGTTTCGTTGTATTAAGCACGAATACATGCTTTTCGCAGTTATGATAAAAGTTTTGACGCGTATCGCACGGTCACTTGTAAAACTGACGTGTTCATATCTAGCTCGTTTTGGTGTAAAACAGCTTGTTTTTGTTTCGTTTTATTAAGCACGAATACATGCTTTTCTTGCAGTTAATAGAAAAAGTTTTGACGCGTATCACATGGACACTTGCAAAGCCGATGTGATTAGATCTAGCTCCTTTCAGTCTAAAACAGCTTGTCTCGTTGTTTTAAATACGAATACACGCTTTTCGCGCTGTTATGAGAGAAAAAGTTTTGACGCGCATCACACGGACACTTGTAAAACTGATGTGTTCAGATCTAGTTCGTTTTGGTCTAAAACAGATTGTTTCGTTGTGTTAAGCACGAATACACACTTTTCGCGCAGTTATAAGAGAAAAAGTTTTGACGCGTATCGCAGGGACACTCTTAAAACCGATATGTTCATATCTAGATCCTTTTGGTCTAAAACAGCTTGTTTCGTTGTATTAAGCAAGAATACATACTTTGCGCGCAGTTTTAAGAGAAAAAGGTTTGGACGCGTATCACAGAGACACAAATAACCGATGTGTTCAGATTTAGCTCTTTTCGGTGTAAAACAGCTTGTTTCGTTGTATTAAGCACGAATACATGCTTTTCGCAGTTATGATAAAAGTTTTGACGCGTATGACATGGACACTTGTAAATCCGATGTGTTCATATCTAGCTCGTTTTGGTGTAAAACAGCTTGTTTCGTTGTATTAGGCACGAATACATGCTTTTCGGGCAGTTATGAGAAAAAGTTTTTGACGCGTATCACATGGACACTTGTAAAACCGATGTGTTCAGATTTAGCTCGTTTCGGTCTAAAACAGCTTGTTTCGTTCTATTAAGCATGAATACATGCTTTTCGCGCAGTTATGAGAAAACGTTTTGACGCGTAACACTCGGACTCTTGCAAAACCGATGTGTTTAGATCTAGCTCGTTTCGGTCTAAAACAACTTTAGTCGTTGTTCTAAGCACGAATACATGCTTTTCGCGCAGTTATGAGAAAAAGTTTTGACGCGTATCACATACACATTTGTAAAACCGATGTGTTCAGATTTAGCTCATTTCGGTCTAAAACGTCTTGTTTCGTTCTATTAAGCACGAATACATGCTTTTCGCGCAGTTATGAGAAAAAGTTTTGACGCGTATCACATGGACACTTGTAAATCAGATGTGTTCAGATTTAGCTCGTTTCGGTCTAAAACAGCTCGTTTCGTTCTATTAAGCACGAATACATGCTTTTCGCGCAGTTATGAAAAAAAGTTTTGACGCGTATCACATGGACACTTGTAAAACCGATGTGTTCAGATTTAGCCCGTTTTGGTCTAAAACAGCTTGTTTTGTTGTATTAAGCACGAATACATGCTTTGCGCGCAGTTTTAAGAGAAAAAGTTTTGACGCGTATCACAGGGACGCATATAACCGATGTGTTCAGATTTAGCTCTTTTCGGTGTAAACCAGCTTGTTTCGTTGTATTAAGCACGAATACATGATTTTCGCGCAGTTATGAGAAAAAGTTGTGACGCGTATCACATGGACACTTGTAAAACCGATGTGTTCAGATTTAGCTCGTTTCGGTCTAAACCAGCTTGTTTCGTTCTATTAAGCACGAATACATGATTTTCGCGCAGTTATGAGAGAAAGTTTTGACGCGTATCACATGGACACTTGTAAAACCGATGTGTTCAGATTTAGCTCGTTTCGGTCTAAAACAGCTTCTTTCGTTCTAATAGGCACTTATACATGCTTTTCGCACAGTTAAGAGAAAAAGTTTTGACGCGTATCACATGGACACTTGTAAAACCGATGTGTTCAGATTTAGCTCGTTTCGGTCTAAAACAGCTTCTTTCGTTCTAATAGGCACTTATACATGCTTTTCGCACAGTTAAGAGAAAAAGTTTTGACGCGTATCACATGGACACTTGTAAAACCGATGTGTTCAGATTTAGCTCGTTTCGGTCTAAAACAGCTTCTTTCGTTCTAATAGGCACTTATACATGCTTTTCGCACAGTTAAGAGAAAAAGTTTTGACGCGTATCACATGGACACTTGTAAAACCGATGTGTTCAGATTTAGCTCGTTTCGGTCTAAACCAGCTTGTTTCGTTGTATTAAGCACGAATACATGATTTTCGCGCAGTTATGAGAAAAAGTTTTGACGCGTATCACATGGACACTTGTAAAACCGATGTGTTCAGATTTAGCTCGTTTCGGTCTAAAACAGCTTCTTTCGTTCTAATAGGCACTTATACATGCTTTTCGCACAGTTAAGAGAAAAAGTTTTGACGCGTATCACATGGACACTTGTAAAACCGATGTGTTCAGATTTAGCTCGTTTCGGTCTAAAACAGCTTGTTTCGTTGTTTTAAGCAAAAATACATGCTTTTCGCGCAGTTATGAGAGAAAAAGTTTTGACGCTTATCACACGGACACTTGTCAAACCGATGTGTTCATATCTAGCTCATTTTTATCTAAAACAGCTTGTTTTGTTGTATTAAGCACGAATACATGTTTTGCGCGCAGTTTTAAGAGAAAAAGTTTTGACGCGTATCACATGGACACTTGTAAAACCGATGTGTTCAGATCTAGCTCGTTTTGGTCTAAAACAGCTTGTTTCGTTGTATTAGGCACGAATACATGCTTTTCGCGCAGTTATGAGAAAAAGTTTTGACGCGTATCACAGGGACACTTGTAAAACCGGTGTGTTCAGATTTAGCTCGTTTCGGTCTAAAACAGCTTCTTTCGTTCTATTAAGCACGAATACATGCTTTTCGCACAGTTATGAGAAAAAAGTTTTGACGCGTATCACATGGACACTTGTAAAACCGATGTGTTCAGATTTAGCTCGTTTCGGTCTAAAACAGCTTGTTTCGTTCTATTAAGCACGAATACATGCTTTTCGCGCAGTTATTAGAGGAAAAGTTTTGACGCGTATCACACGAACACCTAAAACCGATGTGTTCAGATCTAGCTCATTTTGGTCTAAAACAGCTTGTTTCGTTGTATTAAGCAAGAATACATGTTTTGCGCGCAGTTTTAAGAGAAAAAGGTTTTGACGCGTATCACAGAGACAAATAACCGATGTGTTCAGATTTAGCTCTTTTCGGTGTAAAACAGCTTGTTTCGTTGTATTAAGCACGTTATGAGAGCACGTAAGGACGTTTTCGCAGTTATGAGAGAAATTTTTGACGCGTATCGCACGGTCACTTGTAAAACCGACGTGTTCATATCTAGCTCGTTTTGGTGTAAAACAGCTTGTTTTTGTTTCGTTGTATTAAGCACGAATACATGCTTTTCGCGTAGTTATTAGAAAAAGTTTTGACGCGTATCTTATGGACACTTGTAAAACCGATGTGTTCAGATTTAACTCGTTTCGGTCTAAAACAGCTTATTTCATTGTTTTAGGCACGAATACATGCTTTTCGCGCAGTTATGAGAGTAAAAAATATTGACGCGTATCACACGGACACTTGTAAAACCGATGTGTTCAGATTTAGCTCGTTTCGGTCTAAAACAGCTTGTTTCGTTCTATTAAGCACGAATACATGCTTTTCGCGCAGTTATGAGAAAACGTTTTGACGCGTAACACTCGGACTCTTGCAAAACCGATGTGTTTAGATCTAGCTCCTTTCGGTCTAAAACAAGTTGAGTTGTTGTTCTAAGCACGAATACATGCTTTTCGCGCAGTTATAAGAGAAAAGGTTTTGACGCGTATCACAGGGACACTTCTAAAACCGATGTGTTCATATCTAGATCCTTTTGGTCTAAAACAGCTTGTTTCGTTGTATTAAGCACGAATACATGCTTTTCGCGCAGTTATGAGAGAAAAAGTTTTGACGCGTATCACATGACACTTGTAAATCCGATGTGTTCATATCTGGCTCGTTTTGGTGTAAAACAGCTTGTTTCGTTGTATTAGGCACGAATACATGCTTTTCGCGCAGTTATGAGAAAAAGTTTTGACGCGTATCACATAGACACTTGTAAAACCGATGTGTTCAGATTTAGCTCGTTTCGGTCTAAACCAGCTTGTTTCGTTCTATTAAGCACGAATACATGATTTTCGCGCAGTTATGAGAAAAAGTTTTGACGCGTATCACATGACACTTGTAAATCCGATGTGTTCATATCTGGCTCGTTTTGGTGTAAAACAGCTTGTTTCGTTGTATTAAGCACGAATACATGATTTTCGCGCAGTTATGAGAAAAAGTTGTGACGCGTATCACATGGACACTTGTAAAACCGATGTGTTCAGATTTAGCTCGTTTCGGTCTAAACCAGCTTGTTTCGTTCTATTAAGCACGAATACATGATTTTCGCGCAGTTATGAGAAAAAGTTTTGACGCGTATCACATGGACACTTGTAAAACCGATGTGTTCAGATTTAGCTCGTTTCGGTCTAAAACAGCTTCTTTAGTTCTAATAGGCACTTATACATGCTTTTCGCACAGTTAAGAGAAAAAGTTTTGACGCGTATCACATGGACACTTGTAAAACCGATGTGTTCAGATTTAGCTCGTTTCGGTCTAAAACAGCTTCTTTCGTTCTAATAGGCACTTATACATGCTTTTCGCACAGTTAAGAGAAAAAGTTTTGACGCGTATCACATGGACACTTGTAAAACCGATGTGTTCAGATTTAGCTCGTTTCGGTCTAAAACAGCTTCTTTCGTTCTAATAGGCACTTATACATGCTTTTCGCACAGTTAAGAGAAAAAGTTTTGACGCGTATCACATGGACACTTGTAAAACCGATGTGTTCAGATTTAGCTCGTTTCGGTCTAAACCAGCTTGTTTCGTTGTATTAAGCACGAATACATGATTTTCGCGCAGTTATGAGAAAAAGTTTTGACGCGTATCACATGGACACTTGTAAAACCGATGTGTTCAGATTTAGCTCGTTTCGGTCTAAAACAGCTTCTTTCGTTCTAATAGGCACTTATACATGCTTTTCGCACAGTTAAGAGAAAAAGTTTTGACGCGTATCACATGGACACTTGTAAAACCGATGTGTTCAGATTTAGCTCGTTTCGGTCTAAAACAGCTTGTTTCGTTGTTTTAAGCAAAAATACATGCTTTTCGCGCAGTTATGAGAGAAAAAGTTTTGACGCTTATCACACGGACACTTGTCAAACCGATGTGTTCATATCTAGCTCATTTTTATCTAAAACAGCTTGTTTTGTTGTATTAAGCACGAATACATGTTTTGCGCGCAGTTTTAAGAGAAAAAGTTTTGACGCGTATCACATGGACACTTGTAAAACCGATGTGTTCAGATCTAGCTCGTTTTGGTCTAAAACAGCTTGTTTCGTTGTATTAGGCACGAATACATGCTTTTCGCGCAGTTATGAGAAAAAGTTTTGACGCGTATCACAGGGACACTTGTAAAACCGGTGTGTTCAGATTTAGCTCGTTTCGGTCTAAAACAGCTTCTTTCGTTCTATTAAGCACGAATACATGCTTTTCGCACAGTTATGAGAAAAAAGTTTTGACGCGTATCACATGGACACTTGTAAAACCGATGTGTTCAGGTTTAGCTCGTTTCGGTCTAAAACAGCTTGTTTCGTTCTATTAAGCACGAATACATGCTTTTCGCGCAGTTATTAGAGGAAAAGTTTTGACGCGTATCACACGAACACCTAAAACCGATGTGTTCAGATCTAGCTCATTTTGGTCTAAAACAGCTTGTTTCGTTGTATTAAGCAAGAATACATGTTTTGCGCGCAGTTTTAAGAGAAAAAGGTTTTGACGCGTATCACAGAGACAAATAACCGATGTGTTCAGATTTAGCTCTTTTCGGTGTAAAACAGCTTGTTTCGTTGTATTAAGCACGTTATGAGAGCACGTAAGGACGTTTTCGCAGTTATGAGAGAAATTTTTGACGCGTATCGCACGGTCACTTGTAAAACCGACGTGTTCATATCTAGCTCGTTTTGGTGTAAAACAGCTTGTTTTTGTTTCGTTGTATTAAGCACGAATACATGCTTTTCGCGTAGTTATTAGAAAAAGTTTTGACGCGTATCTTATGGACACTTGTAAAACCGATGTGTTCAGATTTAACTCGTTTCGGTCTAAAACAGCTTATTTCATTGTTTTAGGCACGAATACATGCTTTTCGCGCAGTTATGAGAGTAAAAAATATTGACGCGTATCACACGGACACTTGTAAAACCGATGTGTTCAGATTTAGCTCGTTTCGGTCTAAAACAGCTTGTTTCGTTCTATTAAGCACGAATACATGCTTTTCGCGCAGTTATGAGAAAACGTTTTGACGCGTAACACTCGGACTCTTGCAAAACCGATGTGTTTAGATCTAGCTCCTTTCGGTCTAAAACAAGTTGAGTTGTTGTTCTAAGCACGAATACATGCTTTTCGCGCAGTTATAAGAGAAAAGGTTTTGACGCGTATCACAGGGACACTTCTAAAACCGATGTGTTCATATCTAGATCCTTTTGGTCTAAAACAGCTTGTTTCGTTGTATTAAGCACGAATACATGCTTTTCGCGCAGTTATGAGAGAAAAAGTTTTGACGCGTATCACATGACACTTGTAAATCCGATGTGTTCATATCTGGCTCGTTTTGGTGTAAAACAGCTTGTTTCGTTGTATTAGGCACGAATACATGCTTTTCGCGCAGTTATGAGAAAAAGTTTTGACGCGTATCACATAGACACTTGTAAAACCGATGTGTTCAGATTTAGCTCATTTCGGTCTAAAACGGCTTGTTTCGTTCTATTAAGCACGAATACATGCTTTTCGCGCAGTTATGAGAAAAAGTTTTGACACGTATCACATGGACACTTGTAAATCAGATGTGTTCAGATTTAGCTCGTTTCGGTCTAAAACAGCTTGTTTTGTTGTATTAAGCACGAATACATGCTTTGCGCGCAGTTTTAAGAGAAAAAGTTTTGACGCGTATCACAGGGACGCATTAACCGATGTGTTCAGATTTAGCTCTTTTCGGTGTAAAACAGCTTGTTTCGTTGTATTAAGCACGAATACATGATTTTCGTGCAGTTATGAGAAAAAGTTGTGACGCGTATCACATGGACACTTGTAAAACCGATGTGTTCAGATTTAGCTCGTTTCGGCCTAAACCAGCTTGTTTCGTTCTATTAAGCACGAATACATGCTTTTCGCGCAGTTATGAGAAAACGTTTTGACGCGTACCACACTGACACTTGTAAACCGATGTTCAGATTTAACTTGTTTCGGTCTAAAATAGCTTGTTTCGTTGTTTTATTCATGAATACATGCTTTTCGCGCAGCTACAAAAGAAAAAGTTTTGACGCGTATCACTCAACTCGCAAAACCGATGTGTTTAGATCTAGCTCGTTTCGGTCTAAAACAGCTTGTCTCTTTGTATTAAGCATGAATACATGCTTTTCGCGCAGTTATGACAGGAAAAGTTTTGACGCGTATCACACGGACACTTGTGAAACCGATGTGTTCAGATTTAACTCGCTTCGGTCTAAAACAGCTTGTTTCGTTGTTTTAAGCAAAAATACATGCTTTTCGCGCAGTTATGAGAGAAAAAGTTTTGACGCGTATCACACGGACACTTGTAAAACAGGTGTTCATATCTAGCTCATTTTTGTCCAAAACAGCTTGTTTTGTTGTATTAAGCACGAATACATGCTTTGCGCGCAGTTTTAAGAGAAAAAGGTTTGACGCGTACCACAGGGACACGTATACCGATGTGTTCAGATTTAGCTGTTTTCGGTGTAAAACAGCTTGTTTCGTTGTATTAAGCACGAATACATGCTTTTCGCAGTTATGATAAAAGTTTTGACGCGTATCGCACGGTCACTTGTAAAACTGACGTGTTCATATCTAGCTCGTTTTGGTGTAAAACAGCTTGTTTTTGTTTCGTTTTATTAAGCACGAATACATGCTTTTCTTGCAGTTAATAGAAAAAGTTTTGACGCGTATCACATGGACACTTGCAAAGCCGATGTGATTAGATCTAGCTCCTTTCAGTCTAAAACAGCTTGTCTCGTTGTTTTAAATACGAATACACGCTTTTCGCGCTGTTATGAGAGAAAAAGTTTTGACGCGCATCACACGGACACTTGTAAAACTGATGTGTTCAGATCTAGTTCGTTTTGGTCTAAAACAGATTGTTTCGTTGTGTTAAGCACGAATACACACTTTTCGCGCAATTATAAGAGAAAAAGTTTTGACGCGTATCGCAGGGACACTCTTAAAACCGATATGTTCATATCTAGATCCTTTTGGTCTAAAACAGCTTGTTTCGTTGTATTAAGCAAGAATACATACTTTGCGCGCAGTTTTAAGAGAAAAAGGTTTGGACGCGTATCACAGAGACACAAATAACCGATGTGTTCAGATTTAGCTCTTTTCGGTGTAAAACAGCTTGTTTCGTTGTATTAAGCACGAATACATGCTTTTCGCAGTTATGATAAAAGTTTTGACGCGTATGACATGGACACTTGTAAATCCGATGTGTTCATATCTAGCTCGTTTTGGTGTAAAACAGCTTGTTTCGTTGTATTAGGCACGAATACATGCTTTTCGGGCAGTTATGAGAAAAAGTTTTTGACGCGTATCACATGGACACTTGTAAAACCGATGTGTTCAGATTTAGCTCGTTTCGGTCTAAAACAGCTTGTTTCGTTCTATTAAGCATGAATACATGCTTTTCGCGCAGTTATGAGAAAACGTTTTGACGCGTAACACTCGGACTCTTGCAAAACCGATGTGTTTAGATCTAGCTCGTTTCGGTCTAAAACAACTTTAGTCGTTGTTCTAAGCACGAATACATGCTTTTCGCGCAGTTATGAGAAAAAGTTTTGACGCGTATCACATAGACACTTGTAAAACCGATGTGTTCAGATTTAGCTCATTTCGGTCTAAAACGTCTTGTTTCGTTCTATTAAGCACGAATACATGCTTTTCGCGCAGTTATGAGAAAAAGTTTTGACGCGTATCACATGGACACTTGTAAATCAGATGTGTTCAGATTTAGCTCGTTTCGGTCTAAAACAGCTCGTTTCGTTCTATTAAGCACGAATACATGCTTTTCGCGCAGTTATGAAAAAAAGTTTTGACGCGTATCACATGGACACTTGTAAAACCGATGTGTTCAGATTTAGCCCGTTTTGGTCTAAAACAGCTTGTTTTGTTGTATTAAGCACGAATACATGCTTTGCGCGCAGTTTTAAGAGAAAAAGTTTTGACGCGTATCACAGGGACGCATATAACCGATGTGTTCAGATTTAGCTCTTTTCGGTGTAAACCAGCTTGTTTCGTTGTATTAAGCACGAATACATGATTTTCGCGCAGTTATGAGAAAAAGTTGTGACGCGTATCACATGGACACTTGTAAAACCGATGTGTTCAGATTTAGCTCGTTTCGGTCTAAACCAGCTTGTTTCGTTCTATTAAGCACGAATACATGATTTTCGCGCAGTTATGAGAAAAAGTTTTGACGCGTATCACATGGACACTTGTAAAACCGATGTGTTCAGATTTAGCTCGTTTCGGTCTAAAACAGCTTCTTTCGTTCTAATAGGCACTTATACATGCTTTTCGCACAGTTAAGAGAAAAAGTTTTGACGCGTATCACATGGACACTTGTAAAACCGATGTGTTCAGATTTAGCTCGTTTCGGTCTAAAACAGCTTCTTTCGTTCTAATAGGCACTTATACATGCTTTTCGCACAGTTAAGAGAAAAAGTTTTGACGCGTATCACATGGACACTTGTAAAACCGATGTGTTCAGATTTAGCTCGTTTCGGTCTAAAACAGCTTCTTTCGTTCTAATAGGCACTTATACATGCTTTTCGCACAGTTAAGAGAAAAAGTTTTGACGCGTATCACATGGACACTTGTAAAACCGATGTGTTCAGATTTAGCTCGTTTCGGTCTAAACCAGCTTGTTTCGTTGTATTAAGCACGAATACATGATTTTCGCGCAGTTATGAGAAAAAGTTTTGACGCGTATCACATGGACACTTGTAAAACCGATGTGTTCAGATTTAGCTCGTTTCGGTCTAAAACAGCTTCTTTCGTTCTAATAGGCACTTATACATGCTTTTCGCACAGTTAAGAGAAAAAGTTTTGACGCGTATCACATGGACACTTGTAAAACCGATGTGTTCAGATTTAGCTCGTTTCGGTCTAAAACAGCTTGTTTCGTTGTTTTAAGCAAAAATACATGCTTTTCGCGCAGTTATGAGAGAAAAAGTTTTGACGCTTATCACACGGACACTTGTCAAACCGATGTGTTCATATCTAGCTCATTTTTATCTAAAACAGCTTGTTTTGTTGTATTAAGCACGAATACATGTTTTGCGCGCAGTTTTAAGAGAAAAAGTTTTGACGCGTATCACATGGACACTTGTAAAACCGATGTGTTCAGATCTAGCTCGTTTTGGTCTAAAACAGCTTGTTTCGTTGTATTAAGCAAGAATACATGCTTTGCGCGCAGTTTTAAGAGAAAAAGGTTTTGACGCGTATCACAGAGACACAAATAACCGATGTGTTCAGATTTAGCTCTTTTCGGTGTAAAACAGCTTGTTTCGTTGTATTAAGCACGTTATGAGAGCACGTAAGCACGTTTTCGCAGTTATGAGAGAAATTTTTGACACGTATCGCACGGTCACTTGTAAAACCGACGTGTTCTTATCTAGCTCGTTTTTGGTGTAAAACAGCTTGTTTTTGTTTCGTTGTATTAAGCACTAATACATGCTTTTCGCGTAGTTATTAGAAAAATTAGTTAGTTAGTTATATTGATTTTAATGGCGCAAAAGCAACTGAGGCTATGATGCGCCAAACACACGGTTAGAGCTTTTGTTAAAGGTTACGTTTTTATATCTAAAGTTTGTTTAAAACATTCGCTTCTCTGATAAATTTAAAAATGCTGGAAAAATCAACCAGTGCTTGATCTCCTAAAAGTAACATGGGGTGTAGTGGGATGTATTCTTTGTACAATGTTGTGAAATATTTTTTCCTCAGTTGTTCCAGTTCTTGCATACAATTAAAATGTGGTTTACTGTGAGTTCATCGCCACACATTTCGCAGAGAGGTTTGCCTTTTTGTCAGTAAGAAGTTGTGAGTAAGGTATGTGTGTCCAATGCGTAGTCGACACAAAATAACTTCTATGAAACGCTCCTGATGTGTACATGATCTCCATTCTCCCAAAACAGGTTTTATAGAATGTAGTTTGTTGTTTGTTTGTTCGTCCCATGCAATTTGCCACTTATTCCTGAGTTTACTTTGCAGTAATTTAGAAAAATCCCTCTGTGGCATGTTAACTTGTTTTATATGGTCAATTCTAGCTTGTGCTGCGCAAGCATCTGCTCTCTCATTACCTAAAATTCCAACATGGCTAGGGACCCAGCAGAATATAATGTTATGTTTTTGCTTTGTAATTTTAACTATGTTATGTATGATTTTTCCTATTATGGGTTCAGCAGCGTTTGTAGAATGCAGCGCTTTTAGCATACTGAGTGAATCGGTGTAAATGATGCTATTTTTTTATGCCTTGTTTTACTATTTGTTCTACAGCTACAAAGATGGCATAACACTCCGCAGTAAATACCGATGCATACTGTGGCAATCGTATCATTTTTTCTTTTGTTCCTTGAATTACTGCACTTCCGACATGACTTTCTGTTTTTGAGCCATGAGTGTAAAATTCGGTGTAAGTGTCATATTTTTCTTGTAGTGCAAAGAACTCTTGTAGTATGTGCTCGTGTGGTATTTTCTCTTTGTTTAAGTGTGTCAATGTGAAGTCACACACTGAAGGAAGGCTGTACCATGGTGGTAGATATTCATGTGTTTGTGCAATATTAGGTAGGGCATCCAGCACTGCTAAGTCTTCACATTTATCTTCAAAGCGCATTATTAGTGGCCTGATAAAATGTGGTTTATTATTGAATAATCTCCCAGATGGGCACTTGGTAACAATGGGATAGCAGAGATGTTTAGGGAGAGAACGGGTTTTTAGGATGTACGTGCATGTTAGTGTGACTCTTCTATCCTCTAGTGTGGGCTCATTAGCTTCAACGTAAAGACTCTTTACCGGGGATGTTCTATAAGCTCCAGTTGAAAGGCGCAAACCAAGATTATGAACAGGGTCCAGTCGTTTCAAGTAGGATGCTCTTGCCGAACCATATACCATACACCCGTAGTCCAGCTTGGAGCGCACCAAAGAGCGATATATTTGCAATAGGCATGCTCTATGGGACCCCCACCGTTTTCGCGAGAGTACCTTTAATACATTGAGGGCTTGGGATGCTTTCTTTTTCAGGTTGTTAATGTGTGACAGAAATGTAAGTTTCTTGTCAAAAGTGACGCCTAAAAATTTATGTTCCTGTTTGACTGGCAGTGTGGTTTGATTCAAGCACAGATTGGGATCGACCTGTAGGCCTCGTTGTAATGAGAATAAAACAGCTATTGTTTTCTCAGGGGAGAACTTGAATCCATTTTTCTCTGCCCAAGAAGCCAGTTTATTTAGTGTGATTTGTATTTGTCTCTCGCAGGACAGTATGTTGGATGAAGTGTATGCTATCTGTATGTCATCTACATAAACTGAATACATTACGGACTTAGGTATTACTTTGGCCAAAGAATTCATTTTTACTATAAAGAGTGTCGTACTTAAAATGCATCCCTGGGGTACGCCATTCTCTTGGGTGAATGTCGTTGATAGAGTTGCTCCCAGACGGACTCTGAATGTGCGGTTAGTCAGGAAGTCGTTCAAGCAGTTCAGCATCCTGCCGCGGATCCCTAGATCTGCTAGGTCATGGAGGATGCCGAACTTCCACGCGGTATCATATGCCTTCTCCAAATCGAAGAAGACACCGATACAGTGCTGTTTGTGGATGAACGCCTCTCGGATGGTGTTTTCTAGGCGGACAAGGTGATCAGTGGTCGAGCATGCTTTCTTAAATCCACATTGATGTAAATCTAAGAGTCGACGAGATTCAAGTGTGAAGGTCAGTCTAATGTTTACTATGCTTTCCAAAGATTTAGCGATGCAGCTGGTGAGGGCTATCGGTCTGTAATTGTTAGGACTTGTTGGTTGTTTTCCGGGTTTCAGAAAAGGTACTATTATTGCTTCCTTCCACTCCTCAGGTATTCTGCCAGTCATCCATATTTTGTTAAAGAAGTTCAACAATGCCTGCACGGCAGCCTCAGAGAGATGGGCAAGCATAGCGTAATGCACATTATCTGGGCCTGTTGCTGTCTTTTTACCAGAAGATAATGCCTTAATCAATTCCTGGAGTGTGATGGGTTGATTGTAGTCCTCGTTCATACCTGCTGCAAATGGAAGTTTTTGTTTTTCTGCTATTGCTTTGTGCTTCTGGAACGTGTTTGTGTAATTGGACGAACTGGAAACTTCAGCAAAATGCTCACCTAGTATGTTGGCCTGTTCTTCTAATGATGTTTGTGTCCCGGGTGTAGTCAATAGAGGAAGTGTGAAAGGGGTATGGTCACTACTGAATCTTCGAACCTTTTCAGACATTTTTTTTGACGTTATTGAGCTGTTTATAGAGGACACATATTTCTGCCACGAGGATTTCTCGGCATTTCTCCGAACGAATCGCGCTCTGGCCTTGGCCCTCTTAAAGGCAATCAAGTTCTCTGCTGTGGGATACCGACGCAGAGAGCCCCAAGCTTTATTTTGTTGTTTTTTTGCCAATGTGCATTCTTGTGTCCACCATACTTTATGTTTTTTGTGTACGAGGCCTGTTGTTTGTGGTATGGCTAGTGTAGCGGCCGATATTATGCATGTAGTAAATTTTCCATTAATTTCGTCTATGCTGAGATCTTCACAAAATTCTTTTTCTAGTGTGGCACTTGCTGTAAAAAGTGACCAGTCGGCGAGGTGAAGTTTCCAGCGCCGTGGTCTTGTGGGGATGACTGCAGTAGACGATGAGAGGTTGATGATAATAGCTAGGTGATCACTTCCCAGGGGGTCATTTAAAATATCATTTAAAATCGTTAAAAAGCGATGGTGATGCGAAAGCTAAATCGAGAAAGCTCATTTTTGCCGAGCTTGGGCAACAATAAGTTGCTTTTCCTGTATTTAAAAGACAGATGTTATTTGAGAGGATAAAATCTTCGATTGTTTGCCCCCTAGAGTCGCAGCGCTCGCTTCCCCAAAAAGGGGAGTGAGCGTTAAAATCCCCAACTACCAGATATGGCTCTGGAAGTTCATCTATCAATTCTTCTAGATCATGGACTGTTAATGTAAAATGTGGAGGAATGTATACGGAACAGATTGTTAGTGTTTTATAGCTGACGATGCTGACTGCAACCGCCTCAAGTTTTGTATTGAGCTTGATTTCTCGAGCAGGGACGCCGCTTTGGACGACAATTGCGACGCCTCCTGAGAGTCGATTTGCCTGCTCGCGATCGCGTCTAAAAGTTTGATAATGTATCAGGATATGTACATGTTGTGGACCAAGATTGGTCTCCTGAAGACATGAAACTATGGGTAACATTGACCCTAAAATATGTGTTATGTCACTATAATTCCGCATAAGTCCTCTGCAATTCCATTGAAATAAAAAAGCCATGCTTGTGTTTTTGAGAGAAAATGAAAGGAGATTTACTTATGTGGTGGGCCCGTTATGAGGGGCCTGTCTTTTTTCCGCTCAAGAGAGCTGTTCCGCCTCTGTAGTGGAGGCGGAGTGGGTGCTGTATCCATCACCTCAACCGAGGTGCTGGAGAACCGCGGAGGGCCCGCGGTTGTGTTAGTTTCAGGCCTCTCCCGACGGGGGGAGGTCCTGCGGGATGCCGACCCATGGACCGGCGCTCCCTGCTTTGAGGGTGGCAGAGCAGCCTTCGCTGTCCCTGCCTGGGGCGTGGATGGCCCTGCCACTGGCTCTGTGAAAGCAGCCTCGGCAGGTGCCGTAGAGCTGTGTGGTGCTACGCCCCCGCGCACCACATCAGCGAAGTTGGGTTTTGCTGTGAAAGAGAAGGTGTTCGTAAGCGCAAAACGCCTCCTTGCTTCTTTGAATGAAATGTTTTCTTTTGTCTTTATGGTAATTATTTCCTTTTCTTTTTTCCAGGACGGACATGCCCTGGAGTACGCTGCATGGTCTCCTTCGCAGTTTGCGCAGCGCAGTGCTGCGTCACATTCCTCAGAATGCTGGTCTTTCGAAGCGCATTTCGCACAGGTTTTGCGGCCGCGGCAACTTTATGAGCCGTGGCCAAACTTTTGACAGTTGAAACATCGGCGGGGATTGGGTATATAATGTCTGACATTGACTTTCAAGTATCCAACTTCGATCGTTTCGGGCAAGGTACTGGTATTAAATGTGAGGACCATGTGTTTGGTATCTATTTCTTTGTTATCCCTGCGGATCTTGATTCGGTGAACATCGATTACATTCTGGTCGGTAAGCCCTTCAAGCATTTCAGCTTCTGTGATATGGATAAAGTCTGATTCCGAGATTACACCTCGGACTGTGTTTAGAGATCGGTGGGGGGTTCCAGAGACAGAGATGTCCCCTATAGACGCAATGTTGGAGAGTTTTGAACACTGGATGCTGTCGCGCAGCTGAAGAAGTAAGTCACCGCTGGACATTTTTGAGACCTTGTAGCCAGGGCCCAAGGTATCGGTTAAGCATTTTGACACAAGGAATGGGGATATTATTCTTGCCTGTATTCTGTCACTTTCACTGTGGATTACGTGGAACTTTGAAAATGTTTGTCTCTTTTTTGAGAAAAAATCAGCTGCTTCGTTCCGCCCTCTTTTTAGAGAGCGATCAGGCTTGGATAAGGGTGGAGCCATGAAAAAATTTAGTTTTCCGGTCATGGTGCCAGCCACCCACCACGGAGTCCAACAAGGGGACGGGACAGGAACTTGAAAGCAAGTCCTGCCCACGCCAGCTGTACACATTAACTATAACCAAATATGACTCAACTCAGGGTAGTTTGTCACACAAGGTTAACCCTCGCCGCCAGGAAAACAGGAAAAACCAAGAAGTGAGTAGGATATAGAAGAGTTGTGAGACAGAGATAGGAAAGTGAAAGATGGAGAGGAGGTTAGGAAAAGGCGACTGCCGATTCCCCCCGGTCGGGTCAGGCCAGAGGTGCCGTCTGCAGGAAGCTGGGGCCAAAGTGGTGTGTTGCCTCTGCCAAGGGGCCTTAAGGGTCCAAACGCTCGTCATCGGCTCAACCACCAGGATCCCCTTTTCCCCGGACACGGCGATGCCACGCACGGTGAGGCGCGGGTGCTCGGGTCCGTGGTGATGCACAGTTCACCATCATCCCCTTGCGGGGATGTCCCTGCGGATGCTCGGGAACCCGCGGTGACGCCACTCACCGTCGCGACGCCTGCAAGCTGCAGGCGCCCCCCCTGCGGGGCATTTATTAGAAAAAGTTTTGACGCGTATCATATGGACACTTGTAAAACCGATGTGTTCAGATTTAACTCGTTTCGGTCTAAAACAGCTTATTTCATTGTTTTAGGCACGAATACATGCTTTTCGCGCAGTTATGAGAGAAAAAAATATTGACGCGTATCACACGGACACTTGTAAAACCGATGTGTTCAGATTTAGCTCGTTTCGGTCTAAAACAGCTTGTTTCGTTCTATTAAGCACGAATACATGCTTTTCGCGCAGTTATGAGAAAACGTTTTGACGCGTAACACTCGGACTCTTGCAAAACCGATGTGTTTAGATCAAGCTCGTTTCGGTCTAAAACAACTTGAGTCGTTGTTCTAAGCACGAATACATGCTTTTCGCGCAGTTATAAGAGAAAAGGTTTTGACGCGTATCACAGGGACACTTGTAAAACCGATGTGTTCATATCTAGATCCTTTTGGTCTAAAACAGCTTGTTTCGTTGTATTAAGCACGAATACATGCTTTTCGCGCAGTTATGAGAGAAAAAGTTTTGACGCATATCACATGACACTTGTAAATCCGATATGTTCATATCTAGCTCGTTTTGGTGTAAAACAGCTTGTTTCGTTGTATTAGGCACGAATACATGCTTTTCGCGCAGTTATGAGAAAAAGTTTTGACGCGTATCACATAGACACTTGTAAAACCGATGTGTTCAGATTTAGCTCATTTCGGTCTAAAACGGCTTGTTTCGTTCTATTAAGCACGAATACATGCTTTTCGCGCAGTTATTAGAAAAAGTTTTGACGCGTATCACATGGACACTTGTAAATCAGATGTGTTCAGATTTAGCTCGTTTCGGTCTAAAACAGCTTGTTTCGTTCTATTAAGCACGAATACATGCTTTTCGCGCAGTTATGAGAAAAAGTTTTGACGCGTATCACATGGACACTTGTAAAACCGATGTGTTCAGATTTAGCCCGTTTTGCTCTAAAACAGCTTGTTTTGTTGTATTAAGCACGAATACATGCTTTGCGCGCAGTTTTAAGAGAAAAAGTTTTGACGCGTATCACAGGGACGCATATAACCGATGTGTTCAGATTTAGCTCTTTTCGGTGTAAAACAGCTTGTTTTGTTGTATTAAGCACGAATACATGCTTTTCGCAGTTATGAGAGAAAACGTTTTGACGCGTATCGCACGGTCACTTGCAAAACCGACGTGTTCATATCTAGCTCGTTTCGGTGTAAAACAGCTTGTTTTTGTTTCGTTGTATTAAGCACGAATACATGCTTTTCGCGCAGTTATTAGAAAAAGTTTTGACGCGTATCACATGGACACTTGTAAAACCGATATGTTCATATCTAGCTCGTTTTGGTCTAAAACAGCTTGTTTCGTTGTATTAAGCACGAAGACATGCTTTTCGCTCAGTTATGAGAGAAAAAGTTTTGACGCGTATCACATGGACACTTGTAAATCGGATGTGTTCATATCTAGCTCGTTTTGGTGTAAAACAGCTTGTTTTGGTTTCGTTGTATTAAGCACGAATACATGCTTTTCGCGTAGTTATTAGAAAAAGTTTTGACGCGTATCACACGGACACTTGTAAAACCGATGTGTTCAGATTTAACTCGCTTCGGTCTAAAACAGCTTATTTCATTGTTTTAGGCACGAATACATGCTTTTCGCGTAGTTATGAGGGAAAAAATATTGACGCGTATCACACGGACACTTGTAAAACCGATGTGTTCAGATTTAGCTCGTTTCGGTCTAAAACAGCTTGTTTCGTTCTATTAAGCACGAATACATGCTTTTCGCGCAGTTATGAGAAAACGTTTTGACGCGTATCACACTGACACTTGTAAACCGATGTTCAGATTTAGCCTGTTTCGGTCTAAAACAGCTGTTTCTTTGTTTTAATCACGAATACATGCTTTTCGCGCACTTATGAGAGAAAACGTATTGACGCGTAACACTCGGACTCTTGCAAAACCGATGTGTTTAGATCTAGCTCGTTTCGGTCTAACACAACTTGTGTCGTTGTTCTAAGCACGAATACATGCTTTTCGCGCAGTTATAAGAGAAAAAGTTTTGACGCATATCACAGGGACACTTGTAAAACCGATGTGTTCATATCTAGATCCTTTGGGACTAAAACAGCTTGTTTCGTTGTTTTAGGCACGAATACATGCTTTTCGCGCAGTTATGAGAGAAAAAGTTTTGACGCGTATCACACGGTCACTTGTAAAACCGATGTTTTCATATCTAGCTCGTTTTGGTCTAAAACAGCTTGTTTCGTTGTATTAAGCACGAATACATGCTTTTCGCGCAGTTATGAGAGAAAAAGTTTTGACGCGTATCACACGGTCACTTGTAAATCCGATGTGTTCATATCTAGCCCGTTTTGGTAAAACAGCTTGTTTCATTGTAGTAAGCACGAATACATGCTTTTCGCGCAGTTATGAGAAAAAGTTTTGACGCGTATCACATGGACACTTGTAAATCAGGAGTGTTCAGATTTAGCTCGTTTCGGTCTAAAACAGCTTGTTTCGTTCTATTAAGCACGAATACATGCTTTTCGCGCAGTTATGAGAAAACGTTTTGACGCGTATCACATGGATACTTGTAAAACCGATGTGTTCAGATTTAGCCCGTTTTGGTCTAAAACAGCTTGTTTTGTTGTATTAAGCACGAATACATGCTTTGCGCGCAGTTTTAAGAGAAAAAGTTTCGACGCGTATCACAGGGACGCATATAACCGATGTGTTCAGATTTAGCTCTTTTCGGTGTAAAACAGCTTGTTTCGTTGTATTAAGCACGAATACATGCTTTTCGAAGTTATGATAAAAGTTTTGACGCGTATCGCACGGTCACTTGTAAAACCGACATGTTCATATCTAGCTCGTTTTGGTGTAAAACAGCTTGTTTTTGTTTCGTTTTATTAAGCACGAATACATGCTTTTCGCGCAGTTAATAGAAAAAGTTTTGACGCGTATCACATGGACACTTGCAAAGCCGATGTGATTAGATCTAGCTCCTTTCAGTCTAAAACAGCTTGTCTCGTTTTTTTATATACGAATACACGCTTTTCGCGCAGTTATGAGAGAAAAAGTTTTGACGCGCATTACACGGACACTTGTAAAACCGATGTGTTCAGATCTAGTTCGTTTTGGTCTAAAACAGATTGTTTCGTTGTGTTAAGCACGAATACATACTTTTCGCGCAGTTATAAGAGAAAAAGTTTTGACGCGTATCGCAGGGACACTCTTAAAACCGATATGTTCATATCTAGATCCTTTTGGTCTAAAACAGCTTGTTTCGTTGTATTAAGCACGAATACATGCTTTTCGCTCATTTATGAGACAAAAAGTTTTGACGCGTATCACATGGACACTTGTAAAACCGATGTGTTCAGATTTAACTCGCTGCGGTCTAAAACAGCTTGTTTCCTTGTTTTAAGCAAGAATACATGCTTTTCGTGCAGTTATGAGAGAAAAAGTTTTGACGCGTACCACATGGACACTTGTAAAACCGTTGCTCATATCTAGCTCACGTCGGTCTAAAACAGCTTGTTTTGTTGTATTAAGCACGAATACATGCTTTGCGCGCAGTTTTAACAGAAAACGTTTTGAGCGTATCACAGGGACACGTATAACCGATGTGTTCAGATTTAGCTCTTTTCGGTGTAAAACAGCTTGTTTTGTTGTATTAAGCACGAATACATGCTTTTCGCAGTTATGAGAGAAAACGTCTTGACGCGTATCGCACGGTCACTTGCAAAACCGACGTGTTCATATCTAGCTCGTTTCGGTGTAAAACAGCTTGTTTTTGTTTCGTTGTATTAAGCACGAATACATGCTTTTCGCGCAGTTATTAGAAAAAGTTTTGACGCGTATCACATGGACACTTGTAAAACCGATATGTTCATATCTAGATCCTTTTGGTCTGAAACAGCTTGTTTCGTTGTATTAAGCACGAATACATGCTTTTCGCTCAGTTATGAGAGAAAAAGTTTTGACGCGTATCACATGGACACTTGTAAATCGGATGTGTTCATATCTAGTTCGTTTTGGTGTAAAACAGCTTGTTTTGGTTTCGTTGTATTAAGCACGAATACATGCTTTTCGCGTAGTTATTAGAAAAAGTTTTGACGCGTATCACACGGACACTTGTAAAACCGATGTGTTCAGATTTAACTCGCTTCGGTCTAAAACAGCTTATTTCATTGTTTTAGGTACGAATACATGCTTTTCGCGCAGTTATGAGGGAAAAAATATTGACGCGTATCACACGGACACTTGTAAAACCGATGTGTTCCGATTTAGCTCGTTTCGGTCTAAAACAGCTTGTTTCGTTCTATTAAGCACGAATACATGCTTTTCGCGCAGTTATGAGAAAACGTTTTGACGCGAATCACACTGACACTTGTAAACCGATGTTCAGATTTAGCCTGTTTCGGTCTAAAACAGCTGTTTCTTTGTTTTAATCACGAATACATGCTTTTCGTGCACTTATGAGAGAAAACGAATTGACGCGTAACACTCGGACTTTTGCAAAACCGATGTGTTTAGATCTAGCTCGTTTCGGTCTAACACAACTTGTGTCGTTGTTCTAAGCACGAATACATGCTTTTCGCGCAGTTATAAGAGAAAAAGTTTTGACGCGTATCACAGGGACACTTGTAAAACCGATGTGTTCATATCTAGATCCTTTTGGACTAAAACAGCTTGTTTCGTTGTATTAGGCACGAATACATGCTTTTCGCGCTGTTATGAGAGAAAAGGTTTTGACGCGTATCACACGGTCACTTGTAAAACTGATGTGTTCATATCTAGCTCGTTTTGGTCTAAAACAGCTTGTTTCGTTGTATTAAGCACGAATACATGCTTTTCGCGCAGTTATGAGAGAAAAAGTTTTGACGCGTATCACATGGAGACTTGTAAATCCGATGTGTTCATATCTAGCTCGTTTTGGTGTAAAACAGCTTGTTTCGTTGTATTAGGCACGAATACATGCTTTTCGCGCAGTTATGAGAAAAAGTTTTGACGCGTATCACACGGTCACTTGTAAATCCGATGTGTTCATATCTAGCTCGTTTTGGTAAAACAGCTTGTTTCATTGTAGTAAGCACGAATACATGCTTTTCGCGCAGTTATGAGAAAAAGTTTTGACGCGTATCACATGGACACTTGTAAATCAGGATTGTTCAGATTTAGCTCGTTTCGGTCTAAAACAGCTTGTTTCGTTCTATTAAGCACGAATACATGCTTTTCGCGCAGTTATGAGAAAAAGTTTTGACGCGTATCACATGGACACTTGTAAAACCGATGTGTTCAGATTTAGCCCGTTTTGGTCTAAAACAGCTTGTTTTGTTGTATTAAGCACGAATACATGCTTTGCGCGCAGTTTTAAGAGAAAAAGTTTCGACGCGTATCACAGGGACGCATATAACCGATGTGTTCAGATTTAGCTCTTTTCGGTGTAAAACAGCTTGTTTCGTTGTATTAAGCACGAATACATGCTTTTCGAAGTTATGATAAATGTTTTGACGCGTATCGCACGGTCACTTGTAAAACCGACATGTTCATATCTAGCTCGTTTTGGTGTAAAACAGCTTGTTTTTGTTTCGTTTTATTAAGCACGAATACATGCTTTTCGCGCAGTTAATAGAAAAAGTTTTGACGCGTATCACATGGACACTTGCAAAGCCGATGTGATTACCTCAAGCTCCTTTCAGTCTAAAACAGCTTGTCTCGTTGTTTTAAATACGAATACACGCTTTTCGCGCAGTTATGAGAGAAAAAGT